>NW_019525448.1:332361-407361 GCF_002814215.2 Seriola lalandi dorsalis | reverse complement strand
ATCTCAAAATGTACAAAGACCGTTCACGTTGGCAGGAAGATACACCCTCATTTTAATGACTGTAAGGACAAACTTCGGGTTTGACATATCAGCTCGACATTTTCAATGGCTGGACTAAAGCTTGCAGACACTAACTAGCGGACCTTTAAACAATAAGACCCGTTAACTCCTCATTCCTTAACAGGGCGGCAAAGACAATTAATGAGTGAGATGTTCCAGTTAAACTCAAGGACAATTCTACCAAAGCCTGGTATGTAATTTAACCTGCAGGTTGTCTGTTGACTAATCTGCGTCCTTCTTCTGGAAATGGGGGGGGGGCTCTGACTGGGCCAACGGTGAGCTCCATTCTGTCCACATACGCCGAGTGTGTATTGGCAAAACCCCAAGCAGAGTGTTAGCAATCAGGGCACACACACGGATGGAGCAGCAGAGCGGTGAGCAAGATACGCTTTCAAATTGACAAATAACCTTAAATTCATGGTTTCAGCAATACGTTTTTCAACAGAAAAGCACAGACTTTGATGCCTAAACACGCGTACAGACACGTACACACGCGTACACACACGTACACACACACACAGAAGAAACACAAGCATACACACAATTACACTGAAGTAAACGTTTAAGATGCCATTTTATTTTGTGGCCTAGTGTGGCCCTGCACACATCAGTGCATGCTGCTATGTGGCCTTTTAGATGTACAAATATTGCATACGTTGGCCTTCTTGTGCCAACCTCCACGCTCTCCTCTGTCACCATATGGCCCCTTTTAATCCTGCTGGCCCTGGTGCATGATGGGGGCTGTTGGACTATAGCAGTAGGATTTGGTGCAGGACTGCGTGCAGAAGGCTTTCCGGCCCAGCAGCACAGACACACGTACATACAGTACAGTATAGAAAGCCGTCTCTGTCACAGGAAATGATGATTTACAACCTAATTGCCTCATGCCTGTCTCCTTGAAGAAGGAGTCAACTGCAGAACTTAAATAGCGAGCCCCCATTTTCTGGACATGAGGAAAGCAGTCTAATAAGCTTAGTGGAGATGGCAGCAGAGTGCCAACAGTCAGTGGAGAAGGATCTTAACCAGCTGAGAAAAGAAATCAAAAGGGCAGAGCTAAGATTTACTGATGTTCTTACATTAGAGCTGAAACAATTTATCAATTAGTCGAATGACATAAAATTAAAAATGAACTGATTCCAGATTCTTAAATGGTTTTCCAAGTCTTCTATGATAGTAAATTGATTAATTTTGGATTTTGGATTGTTGGTGGGACAAGAAAAAACATGTCCCCTTGCAATGTGAGTAATTTCATTTTTTTTAGTACTTCCTGACATTTATAGATTCGAGTCACAGAAAAATGATGATGTTTTTCTTTCTTACATTTTTTTTATTTGTGGGGGAAAAAAATGGCATCTCCATTTTGTTTTGTCTGACGGACAGTGTAAAACCTTTACACTTTTAAACTAAATTTACTGAAAAAAAAAGCAAAAAACAAATGATCACATTTGCAAAGCTGGAACCAGAGAATGTTTGGCGATCTTGCTTGAAAAATGAGTGAAATGACTAATCCATTATTAGAATAACTGCATTCATTTTTAGTTGATCAACAAATCAATTACTGACTACTTGTTGCAGCTCTACTGCACTACAGCACCATCTTAGACTAAACACTGGTTTGGCTGCTTCTGTATAAAGAGGGGACAAATGGAAGAGCCAAAACCAAAACCAAAAAATAAAGATAAAAAGAAAATAAAGAGACCCCCTGAATTGGCTTGTCAGTCTGTGCTGAGTTGCCTTGGCTGATATTCGGACAGATAAAGAAATGTGCAGCTGTTAAAGGTCACAAAACACCATGTTCTTTACACTTGACATTCTGGTAACTGATGCAGCACTTTATTCCCATGAAAGTGCATTCTTACTGGCTAGCCCTCTTGGATCTTATCAAGCTCGAACCCGATAAGAAGCCGTATGTTCAGGGTGCAGCGTTTTGCATGCGTCTGCACAATATGTAGGAACAACAGTAGTGGTGGAAGTGTCTGCGCCCGACAGCAGGAAGCGTTATTTTGTCCTTAGCTGAGCCGCTCTGCAGGGGTCCCGTCTCCTCTCATGAGACTTCTTCCCATTTCAAACACATCAAAAAAAGAGAGAGAGAGAGATAGCGAGAGAGAGAGAGAGAGAGAGAGAGAGAGTGTGTTGTATAAACTACAGCACTAGAAGCTGCACACCACAAGATGGCAGTGCATCACCTCTTCTGAATGAGCACACGCCGCGCTGAGGTGATCGATACCATTAAAGACGATGGGAAAACATCTCCCTCAGGAGGGTTATTGTTAGGCCACATGTGACAGAGCAAGTGAGGAAAAGCGCATGTTCCACACTCACTTCAGCAACATTAATCATACGCCATGCAATACATATGCAGAATTAAGACACGACACAAGTTCCGGTGAACTAACCCAAACGTGTGCTGTGTATGTGCCGTATCACAACGGAAATATAGCTCAAATGAAAAACATCACACCCCATGTCAGCCACAGTTATTTCAGCTTTGTTGTGTTCACTTTTCAGTAACTGGCTCTGTTTAAAAATACACATATAAAGTTTTCGTTCCACAAAAAAACATTTTTCTAAGCACTCCTCTTGGTGTCAGCAGCTGGAAAAACTGAACTCCCCAGCGATTAGTGACCTCTATACGCTCTGCTCTGGAGATGAGAGGTGAGAGGTTTACTTTCCCTGCTGGTTTTCCATGTACCAACGCAGCACAGCCTCTCTGTAGCTCTCTGGCAGAGGGCATGGCGCTGTGCAAAAGGCTCCTTCTGTCACTGACTTGGCCTCAAGCCTGAGAACATCAGAGGCAGAAGACAGACGAGCTTTTCATAGCAGGCCAAACAAAGAGCTTTCTCTCTCTCTGCCTCGAACTGTGAAGTACAGACAGAGCGGGTTCTTGACCCCTCAGGCCTCCGCTGATGCTCTCCTCTGCCATCGCACAAGTTTAGACTTCTTGATAAGCTGATGTCAGTAATGCTGATGTGAAGTTCCCAACGATGGGATCAGGCTCCCTTCAAAAACAAAAACAATCTGAAGAGCTGTGAGATGATAAATGTGGTTGGAAAGAAGAAATAATCAAGTGGGAACTACACTAAAGTTTCTTTTCTTTCGATGGCAATATTGGATAATTTTATCTCTTTTGGGCCAACCATTACACTGTCACCCTATATGTTTATTATCGCTCTGTCAGTGATAATGATAATTCTAGCCAGCATGCCCGACCGTCAGGGGTCTCAGATTATTGTCAGGTATATCGTCTTGTCTCCATCAACTTGCCTTATCAATGCCTGGGTTTCTGCCCCACTGTTCTGTGCTGTAATGATAAGTAATTTATCTTTATTCCCTTAACGCATCCTCTTGACTCATACAGTACGGAGAAGCAAAAAAAACTAAATGTGTATTTTCCAGTGTATTGTTTGTGAATTTTAAGTCAATGCCAATGAGATGGTGATTTAGTATTTATTATGCCATCAATATGCAATGTCACACATACAAAGGCATAATGAAAAGCAAGTCCAGAGCTCCTTGAGCAGGTTGCGCCGCTCGTGCATGTCTCATTTATTCTCATTATGGCCCATGAAGAAAGAAAAAAAAAAGACATTTCTATTCTCACAATCTAATCCCTATGTCATCTGCACTTTCTGCTCCTCGCTCTCAGAAGATTACACCCTCCACACGCAAATAGATCACACATTCAGCAGCAGCAGCAGCATCTTGTATATCATTATATCCTCACATATACACAGACAAATCCCTCCTCTTGAGTACTAGAGCTGAAAAAGCAGCTGAGAACAAGCGATCATGCTCTCCAGTGATATTTCCTGGGGAAAAGTTTGTGACTCCCTGCTTCCACACCTCATCGCTGTGGGCTCTCCCTCTGCTCGATCCGACCGGCGATGCAGCTGTGGAATTGCAAATGCCTCCTCTCGGACAGATGGGAGAGATCTGAAGCACTCAGAGGCCCTTTTGCCTGATATTACTGTGGCATGGAGCTGATGAAAGGATAAGCTATGTGAGAGAGTATCACTAATCTCTCACTATATCTAATTTAGCAGGGAACGTGGCAATGGGTAAGAGAGTGAAAGGAAAGCACTGTTTGCTGGAGGTGCAAACGGTGGAGGGGCTTCGGTTGCGCTTGTATCACAAAAGGCTTTCAAAATCACACTCATGTCACACACGATTTTGTCGTGAAATGTAACACCTGTGCTCTGTCGCTAGACATCTGGGTATCTTTTCATTACCGCTGAAGGGATACATTGACCACAGGCACATTGCACTTACTCAACCTTGACTGAAACACAAAATGCTGCCTTTCCAAAGAGGAGCACAAACATACACACTTTCTAATAATCAAGCTGCTGTTCAACACCTTAAGATTCAAGATTGACAAATACTTCACAAGTGTGCACAGCCTTCAGCCGTGACCGTATCATAGATAATGTCATGGCCGATTACTGGGAGATGTGTGATTCAAGGGTTTAAGTTTGCAGCTGCTAGTGTGATGTGTGTTCGTCGCAGTGAGAACAGTGCGTCAAAGGACATGTTGGTTATTATGGCTTCGTACAGAGTCAAGGTAATCTTGTGCTTCCATTCTGACTCACAGCTCTTGCCTTTCAATAAGCACTGAATAAACCGAAGAGAATATTATCTGAGGAAAACAATACGTTTGGTAAGGTCTTCACAAGTCGAAGCGGTGGCAGACCTTGAGGATGTAACATCATCGGAATTTATCATCAGATGTTTTCTTCCACATAAATGTGAACAGTATATTCTTCTTTACTCAGGTTTATTACATGATGTCCTCTTGTGCGTGTGAGCCTGCAACATATAATTATTCCTTTTTTTTCTCAAATAATCAATTACGTTTATAAAGTAGAAAATGCCAAAAGCACAGTTTTGAGTAACAGTCTGAAACCCTTAAATGTGACTGGGTATCATATCATCAGTGATACATTTTGGTCCAGTATGAATTTAAATGTATCTAGAATCCTTAAATGGCACCGGGAGTCAAAATACATATGAAACACAGCCAACACTCTAACAACTGAATGCTGGCCAGTCTTTATTGTAGTGTGTCATGATCCCTTGAAACTGTTTATGTCAAAACAATGAAGTCTCACACACAAACACAGGAACAGCTACGCATGCAAATACACACATTCATGCATTTTTCTCTCTCGGCCAAAAAAGGATCAACAGCACAACTGAGCGAAGTGAAAGGCACACAGTACAAAGAGCCTCACATTCTCCTCCGTTACTTAGAGTCAAAGCAACTTATCATAAGCCACATGGCCTGTGTGCAAGCCAGATTCAAAACTGTGTGTTTCCAGTGATCCAGCTTCATAGCGCAGCAAGGAGCCTGTAATTAACTCTTAGAGAATGTGATGACGAAACAGAAGCTGGGAACTTCAAAGACAACCGAGAGCTTTCCCAAGAGTTCAAACACATTATGGAAGTGGGCCCTGTGTTTCATAGGCCTATTAAAAATCATTGTGCAGTTGCAATTTCCCATCTGGTGAAATCAAAACTTTACAATAATAACAGCAGTAAATAAAAAGGGCCAATAAAGAAAGAATTCATACAACTGGCTGAATTTTATGGGAGGCGGAAGGCACTTTTATTGCAGGTTTTTTTTTTTAAACTAACACTAACTCTTCCACACAACAACTGCTCCTTCATTTACCAAGGACTGGTGGCTGCCACATACAATAAATGTTAACTGTGTCGTTAAGCCCTCTTCTAAATGACCTCGGATATTGTCGAGGCCGTGCAGAGAGGGAATGCTGCAGTGGAATACACACGACAGCGGCCATTCAGGTCTAAGAACCTACATACGGTAATACTTCTCCATTTCTGCTGCGTGTGTCACTTGTCCAGCCTCTTCACCCCTGCGGCAAGATCACAGCTTCACGAGCTGCCTTCCTGCCTCTAACCGTCAGCCGATAACACGCAGGCTGTTTGTAGCAGGCAGGCTGGGGGTCTGTGGTCCTGGGAAGGCAGGCCATTGCCATGAATCAATACAGGCTCTGCAGCGGTATTATTAGAGGGCCCGGAGATAATCACAGGTTCCGTTCTGAAATAGTCATTCACCATAATGAAGATCATAAAGCATCTGAATTATTTATACATGAAATGGGGCTCCTGGTCCAGATCTGTTCTAATGGTCACATCAGAACCCAGAACACTAATAAATACACCAGTGCAATATTTGGAGCTTAATGACCTTTTGGTAATACCATGGGGGCTTTAAAAAGGGGGGGGGGGGTCGGTGTTTAACACTTGTAGAAAGATTTACGCTACACCATGACCGCCCAGCCTTACCTTTACCTTCCCTAAAGCCCCTTCCTGTGTCTGTTAATTAATATTTTTAATTACAGAGACAAACAAAGCGAGAAAAGGTGAAACCTTGGTTTAACCAGAAAAAATGACATTGGAATTAAAAATCTCTTTCGGGAGGGTGTCCTGGCCAAGACAGGCAGCAGTACAATTAACAGAGAATACAGAGCAGCAGATGGTTTTTTTATTGAGTGGAAGAAGAAAGAGAATATCTGGAGAAAAAAAAAAAAAAGGAATCAAAAGACAGGCGCGAAGAGAGGAAAAAAGGAGAGGGAGAGCATCTTGGGTATTTAAAAGCACTCATTCAGCCTTGAGCTGGGCTTGATCAGCGCAGAGAGGTCTTAACTCTGGACAGGACTGAACTAGAAGACAGCTGCAGGCAATGAACACAGCAGCTACTGCACAGGCAGTACCCCAGTCAGTTAAAACATGCTTTTTGTTCATGCGGTTGTTATTACTGAGGAACTGCCAAAGATAAAGTAACTTGTTTTTCCTCTATTGATTAAGATCTAAATTCCTACGTCAGAGCTGGTCATATAAAACTGCTTTTGTGCCATTTTCTTTCGAGTTGCAGCCACATGCCCTCAGATAAATTGGGATTCTTTACCCCTCTGTAAACCGTACAGAGCAATTACCCCTCTCTCACAATAAGCTGCAATTCTGCATCTCTATTGGCCTGGCTGACTGCTCCACTTTCACTATCTCAACCGGACATAAACACCCTTCCTGCTCTCACCTCTCGCTGCAGCAGAGCGCTCTACACACAACAGTCATGTGAGGATAATAAGAGCAGGACAGCAGTTGAAACCAAAGAACCACAAAACCACTTGCAATACAACAGCCACAAAAAACAAGGGATATTTTTCACAGAGGGTTTCCTTTTATAATGGACTCCTACACAGCAGTATGGGGGACGATGGAAGAGAAAGGCAATGGAAAATAATCGGCACTGAAAGAGAAGGGTGGAATATAAAAGGACAAAGAACAAAAAAATGACTTCATTATCAGTTGTAATGTTGATGTTATCTTCAGTAGTTATAGCGTACAGCCTCCAAAAGAAGAGAGCTGGGTTGGGTAGCTTTGTAAAGCTCTGTATATATTTATATATTTGCCAGTCAGAGAAAACCCAGCTGGAGCCTCTGCAACCTAATTTGGGAATATCATTCTGCCCCATTTGTTGAGTTTAGCAATGTTTTAAAGCTGAGTTAATCTATTTAAAAGCCAGAGTGTGATTAGCCCCAGATTTGTCACAACCCGGCACAAGGCTGGACAAAGGAGGGAAGACCACACATGAGTACTAACTAAAAATAAGCCAATTTTTATCTAAATTAAATGGAAACTTATCTAAAGACAAACAAACAAACTACAAAACCAAAGAGGATGAAAGCCTGAGGGGAGAGGGGAGAGAGAGAGAGATAGAGAGAGAGAGAGAGAGAGAGAGAGAAAAAGAGAGAGGGAGAGAGAAGGAGGAGGAGAGGAGGGAGGGAGGGAGGGAGAGGGAGAGGGAGAGGCTGGCTGACTGCCACCAGCTAGACCAGGTGCGTTGAATCTCCGTGACGACCGGCTCCACCCATCAGGCACCTTCAGCGAGAGGTCTGCTTAGAGGGGGTCGTCACACCGAGCAATACTGTTTGTGACTGCAACTGATATTGATATTTACATTAGCCAATAGCAACTGTTCTTAACATAAACAACAATCTTTATGATTCTATCAGATTTGTGATGTTTTTTAATTTATTTTTTATTTTTTAAGAATTGTGCTGAGTGGGACATTTTACAGGTGAAATAACAACATGTTAGTGCTCACTGGTGAACAAACTATGTAATGTATGTGTTGAATGTAATTTCTTGTTACTTATCGGCTGATATAAATGCCGATACTGATATATTTGCAGTGACCTTATATTAGCCAAAATGTATTCTGGACTGTAAGTTGGACAGCAAGCAGTGCGGGAAAATGTGATGGACATTTCCCAATGGTTGGCTGATTAATCGATAATGAGAAAAATTAGAAACAAAGTAGATAAGCAAGCTGCACATGGACATAAACAAACTCAAAAACAAAACCCCACAGACAAGACTCCTGTGGCGTACAACGGTGACACATGCATCTGGTTTGATGGAACTACAGTTTCCTGGCGGGAGTTTCTTCTGGATTTATACGCAGTCTAAACCGAGCAATCACTTTACTCTCCTTAATGTGTTTCAGAATGTGAGATCAAAACCTCACACTGAATATGTCCTTGAATGAGCTAATTGTTTGCCATACTAACATAACAAATGACAGATTTGTTTACATTAAGGTCATATGCATATAGTTAGACATTTCTGACTGTAATTAAACTATTGCTATTCGTTCTTTTACATGTGCTCTTGTATATGTAACTGTTTTATTCTGATTGTGTGCACTACAGATGGAGTGGAGCAGATCAAGAAGCCATTTTCACTTCTTCTACATATACTGCCAGTTGAGCCATTTTGGTACCTAATGGCAACTAAAGTATTAAAGTATCTGCTTTATAATTCATATCTTAAAGTAATTCACATTCTTCCACTTTATTCACCTTCTTAACATTTACCTCTTTTATGCTTCACATTTTATTTTGCAGGGATTTTCACCTCTCTGCTCTGGGCTCTAAAGGCTCAGCTTTATTGCCAGCTGCTGATTGACTGTGCGAGCGAGTTGAGAATGGAAAGACATTAAACACCTTGAGGCACGCATTTGCTGATTTGATGTGGGTTATTCTGACAGAGGTCAGATAATCTCCCACCTCTGTTCTGGTTCAGATATTCTATTGCACTGGAGGCAGCATCTAACCTGTTACGTCTCAGTAATTTAACTGGCTGATGGTAACAGTTTTAACTCATGTGTGAAACCTTGGAGTCACATTAACAGAAAAATTTCGCTGTCCAAGGTGCTGAATCCCGCAGCCAATGGAATTTCATCCCTAAATTTTTTTCCACTACCATCTGGACCAGGGTTAGAGTCACAGTTTAGGCAAACCTTTTTTTCTTTTTTTCTTTTCTTTTTTTTTTTTATAAAACATGCAATTCCGTCAATTAAATGAAGCTAGCTAAAACAGTTAGTCTGTTGTGATAATTGCCTCATTGTTGTTAAAAAATTGTTGTTGTTTATATGAGGAAAAATAGAGATTTGCTGCTGTTTGCCATATTTAATTCAGATAACATTTTGGACTGTTGGTTGATCAAAAACAAGACATCTGAAGGCATCACCTTTTTGATATTTCATGGACTAAGCAATAAATGGAGAAATTAAACAGAATAACAGCTAATCATCAGGTCCAGTACATTTGCAAGTAAGACAGATACAAATCTATAACATGACAAGCACATTTTTGCATTAAAGCTTGCTAAACCAAAAGAGAAAAAAAATAGACTTCCCTTTGATTTTAATCATCTTTTTTCTGCGATTACTGCACTATATGTGTTTGGAGGGGTTTTGTACAGAACTATAACATGAAAATAAAGTTTCTTCTTGTGCTCCAGACCTTTGGCTGAGCTGGCTCTTCAACTCTAGTGGTAGTGAAGTAAATGGTTTGTGGGCTTATTGTTTTTGTTGTTCTGAGCTCATTTA
Organism: Seriola lalandi dorsalis; assembly: GCF_002814215.2. Taxonomy (NCBI): domain Eukaryota; kingdom Metazoa; phylum Chordata; class Actinopteri; order Carangiformes; family Carangidae; genus Seriola; species Seriola lalandi. Next base: position 397,382 of record NW_019525448.1, on the reverse strand, counting down.
CTCTACGCTCCCTCTGCTTAGCAGGCTCAGTGGCAGGAACATCATAACCAGCGGTCCAACAACTGCATCATTAGTTAACTACATTGACTCATATATGCATGTTCAGGCCTGGGAAATAAGCTATAAAATCTAAAGCTATTACAGTGTCTGTGTAGCACTATAGCTGATTAAATGCTGCCCCTGCAAGGGACTGTTTTGTTGCTGGGACAGGAGGCAGAGAAAAGAGGTGGACTGCAAGAAAGACCAGGTACAGAGTAATACAAGATGAACACAACCAAGGATGTCACATCCCGGCTCAGAGGAAGGACAATATGTGGAGACCACACATGACTCCATTAAGTAAATTAAGTGTGTAGTCAGCTCATCAGCAATATGTATAGTGTGTGGACAGGTACAAAAATCATCCAAAGTCTAACCAAACTTAGTAACGCAGAGAGGAGAGAGAGTGACTGCTCGGGCACCTACAGTATTACACAGTGTGTAGGTGAGCGGTCACATCAGCTACCACTCTTAATGAGCCACTGCCCAGATCCCAGCAAACAAATAAACAGGAAATTGGTCTTGAGGCACAGGGGCTGACACAAGGAAAGAGAGGTGAAGAAAAATATATAATAGAAGCAACTATTGAAGTCAATCCCTGGGGTATGCTTTTGCTATTACATCTAGCAGCCGCTGTGCTTGCTCCGAGTGTGACTGGTTGTCCCCCGAGATCGCCCCAGCTCTGGCATTAAGCACATTGAGTGAGCCAGTCTCTGTGAACAACCCTGCTTCAACACCAAAAGTTACTCCATTAATTCCCAATTCCTTCTTTAACTCAGTTTCCAAAAGTCTGCAGGAATTACTGAACCTTTTAGACGATGACCGCATCTCACCAATGTCTGAAAATAACGCAGGCTTAAGAATAACTGGGCTGCAATGACTAAAATGCAAGTCACACTTCTTTTTTAAGATAGACGTTTCTACCGAATAACGCTACAACCGCAAACACGTCCTATAATTAAAGTTTCAAATTTTTCCAATATGCTCATTCAGAACATCTAAAAACAAGTGGAGTGATTCAGACTACTGCAGGGCATGGCGCAGCACCTCGCAAATGGCATAATAATTAATATTTCACTTCCTCCCTTCCTTTTAGTGCCACAAAAACAAAAATACAACCACAGAGATCAATCACTCACAGAGAGTCTCACACAGCCACACTGCTTCAGTGGAGAATAATTACCCAACACTTTTTGGCATTTGTCCTCAGATATGATGTGAAAAATGTTGTTTTCTCACGACTCAGTGGTCTACAGTGCACAGCATAGAACTACAACATCCTGGGTTGAAATATGGCCCAGGACCTTTGTAATGTTATGTCAAGTGAGCTTCCTGTCTTGCCAAAGGAAATGATGCACAATAATGAGTCAAACATGACAGAAAACAGCTGTAACCAAGGCCTTTATCATAAATATTTGCTTTCAGCTTGAGTTATGTAGTGATGCAAAACATTTTCTTTCAGCCCAATAATTTAATATTTCTTATGAGTGCGAGTGTGTGTTTCCATGTGTGTGTGATCCTTGCGTTGAGGGCACTGTCATCCTTCTATTTCTACAGAAACGTACAGTATGAGCAAGACAAAGATAAAGATTAAATTGCCACTAGTGTTTGACACAGAATATTCTCCAAATAAAGGGAAAGATCAACAGAAATGAACTATTCTAATTTAATGATTACCTCTGGAGCTCAGGAATAATTAATTAATTCTGAAAGTCAAAATGATCAGGTAGTTGATTGGGGAGGGGGGCATGTTCACTTGCACTGTCATCATTTGGCAATTAGCGGATTGCAACAGTGTGCCTGTGTGAGACTAAACAGGAGCAAACAATGCTGCTGAGCTGGAGAGGAAAGCAATCAACCTCTGATCACAGCCATCATCTTGTTTACAGTCATGATCCATTTAAGCTATTAGCTTTCAGCTGTGCTTGAAAATTACTTACAGAGCAACAATCACTCTGAGACAAATAGAGAGAGCACAAATGAGTGAGGCATTAATCAGCGAGAAATGGCAAATTCCTCAATTCTGCAACGTTACCAAAGTCCAAAAACAACCCACAGATGTTTCTACTCTTCAAAAACTTCGGAACACTGCTCTTTAAAAATAGAACATGTTCCCACCATGCACCGGGATTTATTTTTGGGCTGCACATGAGCCAAAAGTGGGCTATGGATTAGGCACACTTTGCTTTTTGATGATGAAGCACACAGCAGTAGGAGGCGTCTTTGAAACTCTCTCCAGCCTTTTGAAGCCCCCTAAGTCTGTCCCAGCGATGCGACTGAGTGCTCATCTCTCCTCGTTTGTAGAGAGGATGTCTCAAGCTCCAAGCTCAGCACAGGGTAATGGGTGAGCAGCAATGAAGGCTCATATTCGCAGGGATCATATTTCATTATGTTTCATTAAGGCAAGGCTAAATGATCTCTTCTTGCAGTGCATTTGGCCGCCGGAGTTCATTGTACACGTCAGGAAAACAACATTGCCGCAGCCAAAACTGCTGTGTCATAAAAAAGCTGCTGATTGTAGAACAGCTGCTTAAGACTCAGAACATTAGGACGCAGCAAAGTTTGCAACTGTCGAGCTGTTACGACCAATACATCTGCCACACAAAGGCTAATTAGCAGGGGACTGACAAGAGCTGACTTTTAAACATTAACAGGCCAGAGCAAGACAAGGAAAACATTTCTCTGACCTAGTGCGGGAAATGCTGAGGTGCTCATGGGACAAAGTAAACATTACGGACGTAATCGTAAAGATAACATCTTACTGTACCCAAAGGAAGCCGACTTCCACTTGCGGCAGGGGACGACTCTTCTGCAGCCTGCAGACACCACCCTCCCAGGATTCTCTGTGACTTCGACAGGCAGGGAGGCATGTCTCCTACAGAAGGACAAAACGTATTACACCAAGGCAAACTTCTCAGACTGTTGACATACAAGGGCAGATATTAAAGAAACCTTTCAATGTGAAGCGACTGCTCTGAATGAAAATCATCCATTTTCCCTCGGAGGGTTCCCACTGGGTGTTTGTGACTTTGGTGTTTTTACCTCAGTTTTTTCTTTTCACAATTTTACAACAGTGCTGTATCATAATTAAATAATAATGTGGCAAATCATCTCATATCAAATTGATATAAAATTCTGAGTTGTAACTTCCTTTTAGTTCCACAGCAGTCTTTACAAGAGAGAAAAACTGTATCAAGGGTCTTAAACAACACACAATATTACTAATGATACATGAAAGTAAAGCTGAGCTGAGCTTTTAAAGTAGTAAAATATACTTAAAAGACCAGATCAGTGGTCGTGTGATTTTAATGTGTATTTCCTGTTGGTTTTAATACATTTCAGATGTATTTAGATGTGTTATTTATTAGTTGTTTTCGTATTGCTATGTAGCCAACGTTAGCATTAACCGCTAATTACTTAACAGTCTAGAAGAAATGTTTGAGTTCAGCATCAAACTTGAACTTTTTTGCCAAGCAACCCTCTTGTTTTGCTTCTTTTTCGTAGCAATAGCAAAACTTAAAAATAGCTCCTTTAAAATTTCATTCCTTTTTTATAAGGTAAATGGTTTGAGTGATCTTTTTTACAAAGCTCATGTGTAACCTAAATTGTACTTAATTGTATGTTCATTCATGATTAACGCATTGTAAGCATATATTTTTTATGTGCTAGCAACAACTTTACATTTAATTACAATTAAGTGCATGCATGTGCTATTTTGAGAAACTATTAAGTTGTATATCCGGATAAATATACATTTAATATGTTACCATACACAATTTTGTTTCCAAACATAACCGTTTATGTTTTTTGATTCTGTAACCAGTGGCAGGTGCAAAGAAACACATAGAAAGAAAAAGGCCACTTGTAAAAAGTAGCTCGATAGATGTAAATATGCTACAAAGAAATGACCAGAGAAAAGTAAAGGTTACACATGTGGTTGGTTTATTTGTAGTGCCTGTGCGACTTCATACTTTGTGGTCAGTGTACTGCAGTTAAAGCTGTTTTGTCCTGCTCTGATCCTCCTGATTGTTCAGAAATTTCTCATCTCCTTCCACTGGATACCATTTCAGCAGAGACATTTCTTTCTCATCTGTTGTTTGTTAAGGTTTTCACTGAGCCGTGCCACCTTTGGGCCAGCTGTCCCACGACAGGCCAGGCACATTTCTCAGGCTATCAACTTGCAGTCAAACACCAACAACCTACCCATTACTCTCAGGGAATGAGGTCTTCATCAAAAACATAATGCTACATCTGGCTCAATACAGAGCGCCATCAAGCATGTAATGATAGTCCTACAGTCAAACTATGCACGTATTTATGTTAAAAGGAATAACTAATTGTCCAGCCAAATAAAACCATATTTCAAATATACATAGGACTTGACTTCATCCTTTAAATTACAGTCGTACACTTTATAAAAGCATTTGTACCAAAAAATATAATTATACTTCATTCTTTGACACACTCAGCCCCTGTGTGAAAACCCTGCACTGAGGCCCTGCGTAATATCAGTGGCTAATTGTGTCATGGCTGCTGCTATTTGCTGCTGTTTCGGCATAATGAATTATTAATTTCAAAAATGCTAATGTCTCTGCTCTGGCTGAGTTGGGAACTGTGAACCTTGAATTAGTCAGAATTTTCTGCCATTAGTTACTGTGACAGTGCTGCAGAGTGTCAGGCCTTGTTCAAGACCTGTCAGTTCAATGACTCATGCACAAACACCCACAGTTTATTAAAAAAAATTTCAGTTCTTTTTCACAAGGGATAGATGTTCTACGACTTTAAAACCATGTCACTCATTGTCTTTGCTTTGTTTCGCCAAACACCGCACAGTCATGCTGCGTTTTGCTCAATTCCTGTGGAGGGAAGTTGTTTTCTGTACAATGCCCCGATTGAAAGAACACCTGAAATGCAGTCTGCTCAGTCAAAAGGGACTCGCACAAGCACAAAGATAGCAGGCTCGGTCCCACTCATTGAAGTTTAGCATCGCAATCCATAGCAACAAGAGATGGTGAAGGACACAAGAGAAGATGATAGGTTTGTGTGATCCCTCCGGAGAGCGCAGGCTGAGGGTGAAAGACAGCACTAGGCCGGTCCTGGAACACAGCACTGTCACTGCGCATCCCTGCAGACAAATATCAGCTCAGCTGGTCTGACACGTACTGTCGCTGCACCAGAGGACCGGCCGGCTCTTTCTAAGTTAGATTTCTGTGTGAATTAAACACAGTTCAGTCCACACATTGTGCGGTTTTAGAGAAATGTCCTGCCTACAGGTAGAAAAGTGCAGCTCCATAGCTATTTCAGCAAATACCTCATCTGTTAGAAGCAAAAGATGTCGCATGAGTACAGCCTCTTTGCTTCCATTTAAAAGCATTTGGTAATTCCTGTAGCGTGTCATTGTGCTTTATAAATGATCCCACAATCCTTTTGCTGTAAATATGATGACAAGTTGGCCTGAATTAATGTTTAAATTGATTGGAAACACTTTGCTTATTAGAGTTCTTTAGAGACACATTCTGAGAGAGGTTTTAACCTCAACAACAACAGCCCAGCTTTACCCTCTTCATTGTCACCTCAACAATACTGCAGGGGGCTTTATAATCCCTGCCTCTCTGTTTCCCCAACTCTCTGTGGATTTTTATTAGGAAATAAAAGCTGCAGAAGCTCTCCAGAATACCTTCAGTCAGTCACTATACTGCAGTTCTTTGACAAGCTGCTCTGGCCTTCGTATGCGTCGGACCAAACATGTTCAATTTAAAAAATAAAAAAAAAGTGTGCGCAGTGTGCAGTCATGGATATACCATTGCAAACCACATGAATTTTCAATTAGCTAATCTGTAGCCAGCCACTCCAAATGAAACGACTCCCATCCATTACAATACATAAGCTCACCAGGAACAAGTAAACAGGTGTAAATAACACAAATGGACTTTCAAAAACTGTTCAGCAGCAGACAAGAGCACTCTCAACCTCCACTCGCATAGCAATTGGTGTAATAAAGTGTCAGACTACTCCTCAGCTGTAGGCTTTTTGTCATGTGCTAGTCTGGCTTTATGAATGAGTGCTATACAGAGTGCATCAGGGAGTGGGAGAACATCTTATCATCAGACATTCACTGAAGAACAATCCAATAAAAGCAGGTCAGTGAGGCTGTTGAGTGCCTGCTTTCCCTTTCCTCATCTCACCCAGGTTCTAATCACATCTGAATGAAGCCATCCATTCTGATAACAGAAGAGCAGACCAATTAAACACCGCCATGTTGTTATTCCTCTCTCATTAGCCATGGAGTGTGTATGAGAATAACCCCCCCAATCACAGACAGGGCCAATCTTTATCTCTCTCTCTCACTCTCAACACACAGACACAGACACACACACACTTCTATCAAACCAGTGCAAAGAAATCCTTCGGGAGCAGGGCTTATTTATTTATAGCGTCTGTGCCAAGTTCAGTGGCTTTTCCATTATTAATGATAATGAAACCTACCAAGCCATGTAACACACAAAATTTTAGAACAGCCGGGCTCAGTTGTGTCATGGTGTGGCATATTAACAGGGTGAGAGATGTAAGTGACTGTAAGTCTGCCGTGTGTTGTCAGCTGAGTGCTGTGCTGGCAGTTGCAGCGATTTTAAACAGCTCTCAGCTCCGATACAAAAGGGAACTCGGTGCCAAGATAAACCATGTGACAGAAATTCACAGTAACAGTCACAGTAATTTCAAACTGGCTACTGCTTCATGCTAAAGAGATGCTGCTGAATATTTACACAGAGATATGCTAGCCTGTATCCACATCATTGGGAAAGCATTAGAGGCAGTAAGTTTTCACTGAGGCTAACTGCTCCATTCAGTGAAGCATAGTATAGAGAGGCCATAATAATTTGAATTTTATAAGCAACTGAATACCTAATTGTGAAATTTACTACTGAATACATTAACATTGAAATTTAAAACCATAGCATTGAATTATTTCACTTTGAAACTCATCTATCTGAACTTGAAATTCCCAGATCATTTCAAGTTTTGCCACTTCGAAATTCGAGTGTCCAGGATTTTCACGCGCTAATCTGAACTTCTTTCCATTGGAACGCATGATTGACAGAACGTAAACTGATCGGACAGAAATCTGACTGACTCCATTTACGCTTGATTGCTTATTTGCTTATTGTTGATAGCCCGGCTATTCAAGGTGGAATTTTTTTATTATTTTCGTGTTTTTGTGTCTGAATTTCACAAATCCAATTTGAGCAAATTTTTTTTTTTTTAAAACTTGACTTGAATTTTAGATCTGAAAATTACTAACTAAATCTTACTGGATTATACTACAGTGAACAGTTTAACAGCATAGAATAGTAAATAAATAAATAAATAATGCTTAACATCAGCTTTCTGAAATTTCAAAGAGGGGAATTCAAACCACGCAAATTAATTGGAATATTTCACTGCTATAAATTCAATGATATTGAATAAAGTATGAAGTGTTCAGCTGTGCCTATATTTCACAATTAGGTATTCAGTTCCTCATAAGATTTAAATCCTTATGACCTTTCTTTGCCTCTATAAAACTGCAAAACACAGTGTTGGAGCACTTGTCAGGTTATTAGTGTATTTCTTGAATATATGGGCCAGTTTTTTTATAGTATGAATAGTATAGTATGGACTATTGTTGAGGAGCCACTTTGCTGATTTGCAGCGAGCTCTCACTGCTGTGCTTCTTGTCCTTGTGGTGATGGGTCAAATATTGAGCAGCCTAACTTTTCTACAGCGTCACCACTTTGTCTTTCCACTGATGTGCAGGATCAGTGCCATCACCGTCTGTCAGCAATCAACAGTTCAAGTCAAAGATGTCACAGCTTTTGCATCCAACCCGTGTATGAAGCTGCCATCGAGTCACATGATCCAAACTGTGACACTTGAAGACTGAACCTCAGCCCATACAGTTAGCACAGTAACAGTCCTGGCATGCCAGCGTCATATTAATGAAGGGAAGGCTCTAGGAGCGGTGGCCAAATTCACAACCAAGGACGGCACACAGAACGCTGCAGCCGTTTGGGAGGTTTCCGACCACATCAAAGCATCAATTTTGGAGAGATGGGATTGTTTGCCTCTGAAGCTTTGCCCTCCATTTCTGTTTCTATGCTTTTAGATTCTACCATCAGCAGCAGCACTAGGGCTGAGAGATACAGAAAAAAATACATATGATGATCCCAAGATCTTCTGATGATGTCTACATACTCTATATCACATCTGTTCATGCAGGGAAAAGAAAATACCCCCAAATAATGTTCTGTGCATTAGAATAAATGATAATAGATATTTCTATCTTAGAAATCCGACTTGTCCTGGAGACTTGAATCTTGGAATTTATTTGTTTTACTAACTAAAGAACCCATTGATGATAATGGTCTAAACATAACAAAAATCCTAATAATCATTAAGTGACCTCCATGGGTGTCAGACACATCATGATGCACAAACTGAGTCAAAAAAAAGGACAGGAAAAGAACAGTTTTTTCTTGTTGATCATGTTTTCCAATATATACTTTTTGACTGTTTTCAGTTATAAACACTGGGAGCTGCAGAGTAAGACTGAACGCCAGTGATAGCAGTGAAACTGATTGTGCAAGCCTCATGTTTAAGATTTGCCAGTGTGAAAGAACACTTCAGGACTTACATTACTGAAAGCTGAATTGTTTAGTATTTCAGAAAATCCCTCTATTGTCCACAAGCAATTTCACCGGAGGCAAAGTTTTGTAACTGAAAACACTCTCCAACTTTTAAAATCTTCAAATAACATTCATTACATCATTCAGCTGTTTTGAGTGCGTTTATATTTGGCAGTCCCATAACACCGTAACTGAGTGTTAAAAACTGATGAGATCTTTTTATTGAACAGATTTCATACAGTACATATTAAATTTTGATATAACCTATTTTCTGTGGCAGTTTTTTTTTTTTTTCCCTTTTCACGGCACACTACTGTTGGTGGTAATGCTACTGAGTTCACTTTACATCTCTCACTATTGTATGCACACACACTCACTCACACACACATTTACTGGGATGGTACAAAGACAAAGACTGACACACATCTCCAGGCTGTGACCCTGTAGATTTGCTTCAAATTTGTAATGGGACATTTAGAGCAGAAGAGAAAGCGGCTTGGGGAGCAGCACAGACAGCGGAGCACCTAAGGAAAGAACAAGCATGGCCTGGAAAACTTTCACTAAAACACGGGACAGGCTTTGCTGCACTCTCTTCAACTTGTCTAGACACTGTCGGGTCCTTAATACACAGTGCGACAGAGGCAGAGGAAGAGGCTGTTTGGATCCCACGGCGAGGCATCCCTAAAGAGAGAAGCTGCAGATAAGGGGTGTGTTTACCAGTTGAAAGAAGCACATCAACTCTCTCTACATGCAAGCCGTATTCCTCAACTCAGCCATGATGGATTCACTTTACAGTTTCCAACCAGCCCACATCTTAACTCTGTCAGCAGACACACCCCTACAAATCTCCAGCCACAAAAATTCACGCAGCCAACAAGTTAACAACGGTGGAATGTGACCTTGGACTCTACGTGACATAAAATCTCATCATTTCCTCCACGAACTCCAACAACAGGCAACACATCAGGCCTTCCTCAATCCTTGACAGAGAGGAAAAGCTCACTCTGAATAGCACTATGATCCTTGGTTATTCAGCTTTATGCACTCAAATCAAAAGACTTACATAACACCATGTCTTCACCAAAGTATTTTCTCAAGCAGTTTGACTTTTAAGGGAGAATAATAACAGGCAGATGTACAATCCAGAGCAGATGAAGGCAGTACAAGGAGGGAGTATATTATTCAAGCTGGACATACCTGACCATTCTGGATGTGTCACATTCAGACCTGGAAGACAGAAAAACACTGGTTCAAAGATTTTGTTGAGCAGTTAGAAACAAGGATGCTGCAGTACGGCCGTAACAAAGCTAATGACATGTACAGTAATATAAAACAACTCGCTGACCACCATCACTTGATTCAGCAACTACATTACAGCAGCCAAATTTAGCTGTTTGGCACATTGAAGCAGATCAAACTGCTCTCGTAAAAAGACTGCAACAATTTAAATGTGACATTCAGATATATCTACATTGATATTCTGAGCGTGTCAAAAATGTCTCCTCTGCCAACGCGGTGCTTATTAGAAATACAAAGCATCTCATCCTTACAGACACAAACAGCTTTCTTTATTGGTTTGGTGCTGATTAAACTCTATGGCCATCTTTGAAGCCACAGTTAGCAGCGGTGGATAAAGAGAAGTTACTGTGACGGATACATAAGAAAACAAGGCAGGACGCAACATTGAAAACCCCTCTCAATATCTTGCAGTCCAATGTAATGTTTTAAAGGCCAAAAATCCTCTGACAGGGCAACACCTCCCACTTCAAGGGAAGAACTTAATTAATCAATAAATTAATTATAATAAATTTACACATTTTTTAAAATTAATAATTAAGAAATTTATTGGTTAATATCATAGTCGGAACCTGCAGTAGTTGGTGTTGGAAGCTGGGAACTTCTTTACTCTAGGGTGGTTTCCATGGAGACAATGTGTAGCTATCGGCAACTGTGTCCACCACTAGATAACTTTAGAGGAGAAAGGCATTAACCAGATGACTGAAAAACTGTCGAATATCTTCAAAACAAAAGTGTGATAATAATGATTAAAAGTTACAAAAATGTGCTGGTGCACTTTTGTCTTCTGATGCAGTTGCTATTGACTTGCCTTGTAAAAGTAAAAGATTTCATTTGTAGGCAAAGGAAAATTAACCTGGAGCACATGGCAAAAGAAAGAACAAGGAACACATGGACAAAAACAAGGAAATAAGGGAAAATATGCAAAATGTAAAGTGATTCCAGTAGTTTTATTTCCCCGGGGGCTGGGGCACATTTCAGGGGCGGTATCCCTGTTCTCGCTTTTTCTAGACTGGAGAAACTAGTAATTTTCTATAGAATATTTAAATAGTTTAATCTGGAGTTTACTAACAAAAATTACGCATTTGCCTCCTAATAAGGCTAATAATGAAAGAAAGAAACAATGCCAACGTGGAAATCATATTAAAATCATTCAAAATCTTAGACCCACATACACAATAAATGTTTCCTAACACTAATAAAAGATGAATGTGGATTACACAGCAGCCCTTTGATTATAATAATAAAAATAATAATAATAATAATAATAAAGACAACATTGTGGATGTTTTAATGTCAGATTCCTTGTGTGTAGGATGCTGGCAGTATGGTCACATGGAGGATATCGTCCTAAACTGTATATTGTGAATTTCAGCCATTTGATAGTTTGATGGTGGGAAGAGTAAGGAAGGTGACATTTCTGGGTCCATGACTCTACATGTCCTTACTATGACCTTCTTTAATGGCTTGTGACTCATGCCAGGCCAGGGATGTCCGCTACACCAATAAAACATCACCTGTAACGATCGTCTCATGCATCACAACTAAACCGCTCCTTTTCATGAAAAATATTTTGACATCTCACCGTAGGAAAAGAACAAGTGTAAATAATACAATTAATGATGGCTGAATTCCATTTTAACTGCCTCCATTTCAGGGTCGTGGAGTTGCAAGGTGAGCGCTATTCTAGGTGCCTTTGATTCTGGAAGTCTTATTAATTTTCCCCATAGACAATTTTAGACCATCAGAGCTGGAGCACTTCCATGGCTTAGATGGCCATGACAGTCTTAAAAACATAAAAAACATAAAAAGGGATGACTAACTAATAACCAAGGTTCATGGTTGTCACCAAGGTTGTTATGTTACATTAACTTCTAAATGAAGAGGGAAGCCAAATATTATATTGTTGAGGAAAATGAAAAAACAAAACACAAAACACAATCTTAAAAATTTTTTTTTTTTTTTTTCAGATTCTGAGATAATTTTGGGTGGATTAAGAAACTACAGGCTGGGGCTGTGTTTTATTCTGCAACAATGAAGCATTTTGAATTTGCTACCGCTCTCACTCAGACCTCTTACTGGCTTCTTCTCCATAGCAACGACAACCAAAACTCATAGTTATTGTATACACTGTATGTGTATATGTATATGTCCGCCATGACAATCCAAACATTATATTAGAGACTCCTGTGTTTATGTGTTAAGTAACATTTCATTAAAAGGAAACGTTTGAAATGGAAATTCAGACCGGGGAAACACCAGTGGCTCCGTCCACGTCACAACTTTTCCATGCCGTCTCACTGTCACGCTATCACGGTTTATGTATTTAAGGTTACTAGTACCCCTGTGCCCTTCCTATTACGTTACACCGGTGCAATAAAGCGTCGATCCAACAGTGCTGAGTGTTTCAATGGCAGAGCAAACTTTACTTGGATATATATGGATATTTTTGGGGACATACTTTACAACAAACTTTTATTTTATTTTATTTTTTTTTTTTTTTAACACATCATGTAGCGCTAGTAAAACACATCAACCCATCAGTCTGATGCATCTTTGACTGTGTGTGTTTGCTGTTATACACTCTGCGCTCTCCATTTCTGTCATGAAATTTCGCAGGCCCTTTTTAGAGACGGCCTGCAGTAAATGGCTTTCTAACAGCACAGGAAGTACTCTTTACACCAGAGAAATAAAATGTAGCCTGTTCTGTGAACCATAGCACTGGGGAGCAGTAAAGCGACTGCATGGCTGCATCAGGGCAAATTTATGAGCCCCCTTGTTACCTCTTTTCACATGAAGAAAACAATGAGGTATTCAGGGTGAGAAGACTATACAGTGACTGACTATACCAGTAGGTGCTGTAGCTGCAAAGGTTCTTCTCAGAGAAGGGGTGTACTGTTCAGCTTCATGTTGAGCTGGCATGAGGAAATAATGATCCTCTCTATTGCATAATGCTTTGGCTAATTCTCAGTTGGCTGGGTGATTTTTCTCCCCCTCCTCTCAGGTACTTTACTTGTTTGTTTTCTTTTCTGTTTTCTCTTCACTCCAGAATCTCTTGCATCACTTAAAAATCTGCTTCCCATTGTCTGGCGTATCAGCAAAAGATTTCCAAGCATCTTTTAATTACTCCATAAAGCACAGAACAAACTTCACACCACTGGTGTTTTCATTAGAGCAAACCCCCATTACGACTGTGGAATTCAGCTGAAAACTAGAGCTGGGTCAATATAATGCAGCGGTGGGATGAGATTCATTGACACACATGCTGCAGTCCAGATCTGATGGCAATTACCGAAGCTATCGATTGCTGTGTATACAATGCATCACTGAAAAAAAAAAAAAAAAGATCACACCGAAAGCAATATTTCACAAATCTTGTGCTTGAATGATATGTGTGTATTTTCAGCTGCTTCCCACCCAGCCATGCAGGCCGAACGTCCTCAGGGCAAAAACCACAGCCGAGAGGAAGTGGTCAGAACCCTGGACAGCTCCTCTGTCCTGAAGAAAGGCAAAACTCTTACTACTACTACTACTACTACTACTACGACTACACTACTACTATCTGGGTCATGCCTACATTATATTTGGTCCATTCTGCAAACAGTATGTCACACCTGCACAGAAGACAGCTGGACAGTCTGCTATATCTTACTCAGTGTGAGGTGTCATCAGTCATTGGTATTCAAGCAGAACTTCATCACATTATTCCCTCCATCTCTGAGCCACTGGCTTGTTAAGTTAAAGCTGCAGGGGACAACAGAGACTCACTTTACTTTCACTTATCTTCTTTTATTCTTGAAATTTGTGACACCTGCAGTGCCGCAATTTGCATGAGTTGCTTCTTTGAGTGAAACAGAATCAAGGGACCTCTGGGAGTTGGGCTTTTTTGGATTTGAGGTAAACTGCTATATATTTGGTATAACAAAGGGAAACAGGTCTTTCAGAATGTATCAATATATGAGACAGGCACATTGATGAAGTATTAATTAATTTGGCTTTCTGGCTAGACAAAGCTCATTTGTCTAGTCATGAAACGAATGAGTTCCACATTTTATTGCCTTATCCAAGAAGAATCTATCATCCTTATGATGACGGATATGTGATTGAAAGTTAGAATGCAAGTTAAAGTGTTTATCTTCTGCATTGCACAGAAACACAACTGGCTACCGAAGGTTCACTCAGGTGCAAGCCTTTTAAATAATGCATGAAATGTCAAATCCCATTGGTGGTATCATTCCACAGGAAGGCCTCCACAAGCCGTGAGATTGGTTTCTCCCACAGTGCCGAACAGAGAACTCAGATCTCCGATGCAGAATTAAGACTCAAACTTCTTTAAACCAAATCTTACACTTCTGTCTTTACTGTCATGTCTGCGTCTTCAGTCTGCCCTTTACCTTAGTGTGTGCATGTGTACGTGTGGTATACATTTGTGCCCTTTCATCCCCCCGTGGCTCAGATATAGTCTGTTGCAATGAGGACAGTCTGTTTCCTGTTGTGAGAGAGAAACCGGACAGAGGGCACACACCCAGTGCAAAAAAAAAAGAAAAAAAAAAAGAAAAAAAAATGCTGACTCAGTTTATCAGTCTGCCTTTCTGCAAGAGTAAGTGCAACTGGACACGACGGCAGAAATGCACGAGTCTGCTCATTTAATCATAGCTCATGCCCTGCTTCAAATGAACTGGAACATCATATATACTGTAGGTCACACAGCTGCAGCGATTTCCTCTGTCCCATGCTCCCCTGTTCTGAACGTGTTTGTAGCCTATTTTTAGTATAACAATTTCTGTAATTTTTCAAACACAGTGCCGTGTATCATAAAGGCTTGGACACTTTCCCTTAAAGCTGTTTTACTTTCCACGCCTCCCCCAGGAAAGACCTGCATCAGTGTAATTATAAACCCATTATTTGTTTTTCTCTGTAAAATATTGAGTATGAAGAAATGGCTTCTAGCACTTCATCACATTACCGCCCTTATTAAGGCAATAAGAAAAAAAAAAGCAAAGTGCTAAGGCAATAAAGGAAATACATGTGTGGCTATTTCCTTTTCCTAATTCAGAAGGAAATCAGGTAATTACAGTTTGTCCAAGGTGTGTGACCGATGACACGTTTTCAAAGTAACAGGGGTTTTTTTTAAGTATGTGTGTGTATTGGAGATTATAGTGCACACAAACCAATGATACCTTTCTCCTAATATTTTTTTCTTACCATCCTTCAAGTTAAAAATCAGGACACACAACTTCATCTCTGACTTTGCTTGAAGATCATCACTAATTATGAACTACAAGGAGTCCTTAACTGAACTGCTTAGACCAGAGTTATTTCCAAAGTTACCCAAACAGTTATTGGGTTTACTGAATATACTTTGTCATGCGGCGACAACCGTGACAACCATGAAACGCTTCAAGCTTTAGCGAACAAACGCCTTCAAGCTGTGATGAAAAAGAATAAATCACATCCGAAGTAACGCTGCATTTACAAAACTTTCTATCAAAAAAAGAAAAAGAGAAAAAAAGGACAGCACATCTTGCAATTTTGTGGCTCTTGCCTCCATTCACAACAGTGTCACCAAATGATCAATGACTTGAACTTGCGGTCTGCTATAACAGCTCACTCACACTGACAGGTTCCTCAGAGGAACACTGTGAAGCTTGACGCTCTTGTATAGTATTTCATATTTACTGTCAGTATTTTATAAGATACATTTTTCTAAAAAAGAACACAGCAGTCGAGACAAAGCACGCAGCTTTTCATGATGTAGATTTTGTTCTTGCTTCTCCGATGACATGCACGCGTGCCTTTATGCCTTCTTCCCTTGGTTTAAGGCTTTTTCTCAGTCCGGTGAATAAATGAAGGGCATTCATCATGTGTTAGGATCCTCAGTGCACTACATTCTTCTGGTGTCCATAGTACTGAGACCTAAATGATCTGTATTAATCAGCAACTAATTACAGGCAGAAACGTGTCTGGCAAAGCAGATCTAATGAGTCAGTCCAGTCCTCTGTGGTGGTTTGCTTCTCATGCTGCTGTCAAATTGTGTATCTCTAAGGAGTTACTGGTGCGTGACCTCACTGCTGTCTGCCCCTGCACAAAGAGAGGGTGGCAGTCCTTCAGACACAGACACAGACACACACACACACACACACACACACACACACACACACACACACACACACACACACACACACACACACACACACACACAGAGCAACTGCTCAAAACAGTCCACCTGCTTCCTTCATCCATTTTCATTTCTCATCGCCCCACCTCAGCTAACGTTGCCCTACAAGTTAATATAGTATATTGTTTAAACAAATGCCAAGTGGCATGCAATGCACCAGCAGAGGAACTGGACCGTTAAGAATTGATACACTGGCTGTGTCACTCATCAGTGATGTTGTCAAGCTGGGAGCGATGTCTTTATTGATGAGCATTTGAAAGACATTTCATCTGTCTTGGCCACATATAGGTTATGCACGCCAAGGTGAAATCCAACATCTAAAGTTACATTAGTCTGTTATTTCTGACCAAGACGCCTAAAGTGAATAACCAACTCTCCTCTGTCTCTGTTTTTCAAAACACAATCAAAAATGTAATAGTCCAATTTTAATAAGATCTGACTTCTATATCTCAGATCCTTAAAGCTCTTGTTCATGCCGAACAGGTAAACCGCTCCAGCCTTTACTGCAGCAAACACCTGACCTAACACCGAAGGCTGGATACAGAGAAATCTCACTTTCACTCTGGCTGCATTCCTGAACATATTGCTTGGATTTAGAGCGGCTCTAGGAATCTCTTGTAAAGTCAGGGTTACACGAGCGCAAACAGCAGTGCAAACGGGCAGCCACTGTGGAAACACTGCTCAACAACTACGAGAGGAGGCAATGAAGTCGAACCAGCGAGTCATTCTCTGTCCAATGAAGTCAGATATGCCAACTATGTTGAAACCCACACAAACGAGACAAAAGCATCAGCACAGCAACTGCAGAGGAGATGTTGCGAACCACTAAAGCGTAATGTTTGGGAGTCCACACCACTTCCCACAGAAATTTCAACCCAAACACTGGTTGTCAAAGGCCCAGCCAACTGTGAGGAAGTCTGTGTTTGATATCTAACCGTGATGACTAAGAAGATGTGTGAGCAGTAGCTCCTCATCTGTGTTTAGCTGTTGACTCAGCCTCCACCTCATCAGCGATCCCCACACACATATACACACACACACACACACACACACACACACACACACACACACACACTCACACATGCACACACACACTCACACATGCACACCACACTCCTATTTGGCAGAAAACTAGTGGCAGTCTTTCAAAGAGTTCTCCATAGGTACTATGCTACAAATTGCCTTCGATTCAGCTGCTGCATCAGCTGGTTTTGACAGCTGCGAGGCGGATAATTGGTTCAACTGTGGAGAAAGAAAGAATGAACAGGCGACTGTACTTCGGCCTCGTGGACCCACCAAATGTGTTGATTTAGTGTTGATCGCAATTTGTACTGATAAAAAGAAGGTTGAAAGAAATTTTAAGACTTTAAGTAAAAAAGGGGGAAAATTAAATATAAGGTGTGCTTCAACTTCACAGAATACATGTAAGAGTTGTTCTCTGTTGGATTTTCCCTCGCAATCTGATAAGGTAGAAAAACTGAGAACTGTTCAGGTAATGTTATACATGCCTATCACAGAAAGATGCCTGTTTCCATGACCCATTTACTGTGTAAACAAACTGAGAAATAAAAGCTCTCATGTAGTTCTCTATCATGTGGAAAAAAAACTAATCTTAACATACAGTCTGAATGAAGAGGGAAATGGCAAGACTATGTCTGTCCAGAGGTTACACAATCTGACAGCACCTCTAAAGCTCACTGTTTAATATATTATAACATATTATAACATATTATTTACTTAATGAGAAATGAATGACAAGTTGTGTTTTAGTCTGCTGAGCTAAGCTAACCGGCTGCTGACTGTAGCTTCATATTTAGTGTACAGACATGAAGAGTGGTATCGACCTAAGTCTCAGCCAGACAGCCTAAAGTGTCGTACTGTTCCTTTAAGGTTTGTTTGTCAACCCAACTTTGGTAAGATTCAACCACTGATCCACTATCAGTGTACAACACCCCAACTTTAACATCATTTAAGGGCCCCAATGTGAAGTTTTCTTGACAGTCACTGTTACTCACCAAAATGCACTGTGTGTTTCTTTAGGTCTAACAAACATGTTGAATGTAATCATCTTCCTAAGAAAACATTTGTAAAGCCATTTTTTTTAATATTTGAACTCTGCTTGTTTTTCGTCCATGTTTATTAGCTGGCAGTCCTCTTTTCTCTGCCTCAGCCATCATGTCACTCACATGTGTGTGTAAATACTTTCGAGTCCTCATGAAGACAAACAAACCAGGGGACCCACTCACAAAAACATGGCTACTAGCACTACTACAGTCACAAACTCCACAGGGGGCATTTAAGTCCCTTTTTGATGTAAATCAGGCTCAACTATATTGGTTTAAAGTGACACTGAAACGAAACCGCGATTAGACTGAATGGCTTAGCAACGACAAGGATTTAAGGATTGAGGCTTTAGTTAAAGCCATACATGTCTATCAATGCACCTTAGTTACACATGTAAGCGGCCGTTTATCCATCAAGTTCCTGTTTGCAGATAATACAGGCAGAATAGCAATGAGGCACAGGGCTCTGCTTTCACACCATCTTGATTTTTTTCCAGCTGAGAACTAGGAATCTGAGAGTGATCATAATCTAAAGATCTAAAGATCAGTGTTTTGTGAAATACATGCCTGAAATGAAGCCGCATTATCCTGCAAATGTTATGTAACTTGAAAACAGTATCATCAAATGTCACAGGAATTATTATCAGGACTTTTCCTTGCTCTCTTGCTCATTAAAAGTTAAATCAGAGTTTTAGTTCGGTGATTTAAACGTAATATGGCTGTCTGACTCATAGTAAGATGTACCATCTGACCCCCCTTGGTGTGGCCTTTACCAGTATCACCATCAGATAGAAGTAACAGTGCTCATTTAAGCCATCATTATCCTTTTTCTCGTGGGACAACCAGCTACATCAAAGGACAAAAAAAAAAAAACAACCTTAACTCTGTCTTAATAGGCCTGATTGAGGTCAGCAGTGCCTGGTCCTTTCCAGTGAGACTGCAGCCACACTGAGATGCAAGGATGGACGGTCCATTACAGACGAAGGCAGCCCGCAGTTGATTTTGAGTGCGAGTTGCAAACTGTCTTTGGCCATTGCTTGAGATTTATAGGTGGGTCTGAATGCAAATCATCCCTGTGTAGACATTAATCTAGCCGAGGTATTTCATTAGAGGGGGCTTTGCTGGAGAGAGGGAGTTCATGTGCTCATAAATTTGGTTTGGCACACTGATTGTTCAGCAGATCGCTGGGTAAATGAGTGGACGCTGCCAGCCACAAGAGGCAGCTTTCTCCATCATGATATTATTTCCTGCCAAGGGGTCCCAAAACACATGCTAAAGCTGTTACACTGGCTTCGGGTGAACTATTTATGAACTTGCCAATCTCCAGTCTACAGGCTCCATCCAGGGGACTCAGTGAGGGCAGCTGAGGTTTTCTTATCCAGCAAAAAGCAGAAGAGAAGCCAAGACTCACTCACTATAACCAATACAGAATGCAATTTAAAACCACCAGCGACTTTACAGAGATAATTCACCATAGGCCAAAAATCGACAACCTAAAAGAACCTTTATCAAACACCTCAATATCTATTGATTAAACCCTCTGACTATTAACTCCGCTAGCTTGGTTCCACACTCATCAGAGATGTACTGTGTAAATACACAAAATATCATATTGACACAAGTACAACCCCTTGTAAAATCACATTTTCAGTTGTAGCCCTCCAAAAACATGAACCTATATAGTTAATGCAAAAATTTCAAAGAATAAATTCATTTTTTTAGATTTATGTTTATTCATCTCTTTGTTCATCCAGTTGGGTTTAGCATCTGATTTTTACCATATTTGTTTGTTGTCCAACTTTCTCCATATGTTTACATTTAACTGCATCTGTAGAAATCATAATGTAAGACTACAACTAACAATTATTTTCATTATAAAATAATCTGCCAATTTGCTTGGTCTATCAAATAGCAACAATAGATCCAACACGAATACCTATAGCACAAGTTCACGTCCTTGAATTTCTTGCTAAGTCAGGTAGTTGGACAGTCCAAGACCAAAAGATATTCAGTCTTACTACAATGTAAAACACAGAAAAGCAGCAAATCCTTACTTTTGACAAGCTGAAACCATCAACTGTTTGGCATTTGTTTTGTAAAAAATTTCTTAAAATCGATTAGATTTCTGTCGGCAAATCATTTCAGATCTCTTGTGAAGCAAAGTTTACACAGTGAAATCCAACATTGCAATTCACTCAGGATGTTTTTAGACCTAGGTGTGAAACTTTTAAATCAAGTCAGTGTCACCCCAACACAATTTATTCAGATTTTCCTAAAGATGAGAATGAAAAAGCTGCAAAACAGCATCTGAACAGGCAGAAAGAGCAGTAAAATACATGACCAGCTCACCGTTCGAAATACAACTAAACACATTTTTCATCTTCCATCAAAAACTCTTATTTGCATAATCCTTCAGATGTTTTAACTCATCAAAAATATTCAACTTTTTTTTTATTCTCAGGAATGGTAACCAGACCTTGTTGTGGCACACATCCTGGCTGGCACTCAGTAGAGCGCATAGCTCCGCCAAGGTCAAACAATCGGATACGTGACTGTGAGATCAAGATTATTATCTGGATTGGCACCAAACTGTACACAGTCACAGATCTCGATACCATTAATATATGTTTTTTTTTCTAAATCAAGACTCATATATTATTTTCTGAGAAACTGATGGTAAAAATGTTAAAACGCAATTTTTAAGAAAGTGATAAAGAAATAAATAAATCTTGGATCTGCCCCTTTAACCAGATCAGCACCAAAATTTAATCAGTCCTTTGCTGGCCCATGCTTCACCATTTCACCAAGTTTGGTGCAAATCGGTTGAGCACTTTTTGCGTAATCTTGCTGACAAACAAATAAACAAACACACACTGGTGAAAACAAATAAGGACGGGAAAAGTTTTGCTGCTCATTCATAAGCAGTGAAACATTCATAATAGCTCCATTAGAGCATTAACAGGGAGAACGCTGGAGTTAGCAATGATTTGTCACCATCAATATTTGATCTTCAATATTGCTTCTTTACTGACTGGGATTCATACTGAATTTAAATGATTAGAATTACCACCTGACGATAGTCTGCCTCCGCCAACAGTTTACATACATGTCTGTCCAAACTCATACAATATACAGTATGTACTGAAAACTAATTAAGGAAGGAATTTAATAAAAGAAAGTAAGTAAGTAAGAAAGTATTTAGTGTATTTCCTCATCATTAGGGTATGAATTGTTGAGTTCACAGTGATCTGGACCTTTGAACATTGACCACCAAATTTTCATCAGTTCATCCTTGAGTCCAACTGATCGTTCCTTTACGGTGTTCCTGAGATATGGGGTTCACAAGAAATGGGACGGACAGACGGATAACCCAAAACATAATGCCTCTGGCCACGGCTGTCGCTGGCACGAAGGCATAAAAAATAAATAAATAAATAAATAAATAATCAACCTACATGAACACTGGCACAGCCATCACACTCAAATCTAACACCACATATAACACTCCTGTTTTCTTTTTCTAAATACACCTTTGGTGCATTTCTGAAAACTTGAAACAAGAGAAAATGACACATCAGCTCTGTCATCTGCAGCTGCAGCCTCCACCAGCACCGAGATAAGAAAGCAAAGCACTTGCAGACTCACACTCACACCAAAACCCAGAGGACAATTTCAGATCACGGTGGCTCCAGTCTGATTAAACCACAAGCCTCCACTGCATCATGCGAGAAAAAAACATTCATCTTGACTTCATCAGTTTTCTTCAAAGATTCATTTGTGACATTTTGTTTTCACTCTACAACAGATTATATTCACTGACCAGATAAACCAGACATTTGTCTGGTTGAAAATCTGCTAAAACATATCAAGTCGGTCTCGACTTGAGTGCTGATGAAAAGTCATTTATCACAACTGTGTGCTGCCAAAATGTGCAACCCCCAACTTGTGTTACTTGTCATTTAATTCCAATGTGAGCACAAGGGATGCAAGTGACTGTAGAGCGCTGTTAAAAACAAACACCATTAGGAGAGAAAACTGCATGTGGTCAGCATAAACCCTGCTGGACTAAAGGGCTGACAAGGCAGGCAACTCAGGAGCCATGAGCAGAAGAAACCTGATATGTGTGTGATTGCTAATTCTTTCCTGGGTGCTACATCAACCATCTTTTTACACAGACTTAAACTTGAGAAACAGGGAAAACAGGAATGGACGTTTTAGCTTTACATTTACAGAAACCGATCCAGTAAGACGCAGAGTGACGCCCTTGCTGCTTTTCCTGCTCAACCAGCCCCTGGGGGGGAGGGGTTACAATCACCTGGGTGGATGAGATTATGGATCCACATCAGGGTCAGTGCACACCAAGTAATTTTCCAATGACCAATGATGTAACCCAGGAGCCTGTTCTGCAGAATTCACAGAGGAATCTGTTGACTTGGCACTACAGGTCCCACTGTAAAGTGGTGCATCACATTTCCTGCTCTCTGCACTTTGTTTCTAAAACAGAGGAGAGGAAAGAAGCCATAATAACCATACACAGGGAAAAGCTTCGTTGCGGCCAGCCCAAGATAGCAGCAAACAATCTAATGATTGTTTGCTGCTATCTTGCTATATCCTTCAACAGAAAAAAAAAATGCATCTGCTGTCGCTTGTTCTGGAACAGAGTATGACAGTTTTACACTGTTTTTCTTTTCCTTTCTTTCCATCAACATGTCACTTAATGATGACATATTAAACAAGTGCCAAATGAAATCTAATATAAATAAATCATGCTGTTCCGGCATGCAGGCACTTACCATGAGCTGACAATCAAGCACTGAGAAGAAAAGGGAAGCAAAGAACAATAAAAGCTTCTATTCAAACTGAAATGGATATCGGAACTTTATTAAGATCCCTACTGAAAGTAAAACACAATACGTCTATAAATCTGATACGTACTAAATGAGAGCCTGCATGCACTGGCAAGAAAAAAAGCAAAAGAAATGCTATAAAGCTGTAGTGAGGTCACTTGGAGCTGACAATAAATAGGCCAAGAAAGAAAAAGAAAAGGAAAACATAATTTGACCTTATAAAAATGGTCCTCTTCCCACAATCCCAACCCAAGTTTATTTTCACTCCTAATAAAAAGTGTAACACTCAGAAGGAGCTCAGCTACAGATGCACATTGCAATCATAAAAAGGAAAATATTTTGGAGACCTTATCTTGTAATTATGAATTCCTTATCTCATGAATATCACTTACAATCTCATAATTACAAGAAATGACCTCGTAATAATAATAATGAGATTAAAATCTTTACTCAGAAGTTCCCATTTCTCGTCTCACAGCAGCATGGTCTGAAGTTCAAACCTCCTTTTGAGCTCAGAGCTAGCTTACATTTGGTAAATTTCCCAACAAAGGTCAATAAAGTAAAACATATCCCTGCACTCATATGGAAATATGCAACATGTCTCCTCAGTTTTGTGTGAAATCCTACAGAGGTGGTGATGACAGTCTGAGGAAAAAACCTTAGCCCCCCCCATGGAGAGCCGAGGTAGCAGATGCTAACATCTTATTCTAAAAACAATACCTCCCTGTCCTTAAGGAATTTGTCATATTGTCATATCACTTTATGCAAGTGGCACTGCATCCACCTGCTTCCTTACAGTGGGTGCTATCAGTTCCTGGTTACATAGAAAGTCAACCACCATGGTAAGACGGAAAAAAGACCGGCTTGACAGCACAAACAGAGCTGTGTCCACATTCTTGGCATGTCAACAAAACTCAAGGTCGCTGTTTGCTGTCTGTAGATAATGTTGATATTCAGGCACGTGCTCTCTGATTTGCATTAGGCTGCTCTTCAGCAGTTTTGTTTTGTGGTCAGATTGAATGCCAACATTTCCATGTCCAAAGCACTAAAGGAAAAAACAGACAGCCCTGTTCAGGTAAGATGTGAGCAGGTGGACATGTTAGGGACTCATCTCAAAACAAGCACCAAAACTGAGGTTTCTCTGCTCAACACAGGAGGATCCTGTTCTGAAAGCTGCAATGAGCAGAGCCCTACTCTGTGCCTCTCATGCATTAGCACGCATGCAGGTCACAAAGGTAACTATCGGTTTCTCTAAAAGATAAATAAATGGCGATGTTTGTGTCTCTAAATGACCTTCTCAGTTTTTCATTGTTCTGAGGGTTGTCTCTGAATCTTTAAAGACTCCTCTAACCATGTGGATGAGAAAACATTCTCTTTCCAGAAGGCCAACAGACCACTGGTTTGATTTGGAAACAGAGGCACAATTTTGGAAACGTGTCAACAATCTTTCATTATTATTTAGAAGACAGAACATTATTTTCATCCAGATGAGGAGGAGTTTTTTTTTTAGGATTTGGAGAGCACCTTCAGAACAACAGTAAGTGCTTTAAAACCACCCTCTGCGTTTGTCGAACATCACCACTGAATAATCTTTTAGAGAATCTGATGGTTAGCTCTGTGACTTGAACGTATGCTGACACATGAGAGGCTTAAACTGAGACTACATGAGCTACTGCTTCTCTGTAACAATTATCAACTTAATTACAATCTTTTTGATAAATAATTTTGTCTATCAAATATCAACAAGACTAAGAATCCACAGTCATGGTAGCTGCTATTTGAGGCTGTGTGTACTTAAGCACAGCGGTGCTTTGAGCTAAATTGCATGCTAACATGCTGCTGCTTAAAAGGTAGGCTAATATTTACAGTGTTCACTATCACAGTTTAGTATTTTAGCAAGCTGCCATTTGCTAATTAGCGATAAACACAAGGTACAGTTGGGACTGATAGAAATTTATAGTCCTTAAATCAAAGTATTGGACAAGTGTGGCTAAACATAATGAACCTCCCAGCAGCTGCTAAGACCTCCCTTTGGAAGTATGCAGAGAAAGGCAGATTAGGAGACGACCTCCAGCCTGGGAATTCATGGGAATTCCTAAGGAAAACCAGAAGTAAAGTTACTTGGGAAAAGCTGTCTGGGCTGCTCAGTTGCCACTGTGTCCCTGACCTCTGTAAATGGCAAAAAATTGATGACCAAGTTTAATATCCAAGTACAGACTTTAAATTCCTTTTTTGATATGCTAAAATGAACCTTTGCAGATCTTCTTGCTTAAGACCACTGCATTCTTTAAATTACTCACCACACTTAAATGACATTTTAAATTCTGTATCCTCCATAAACCCCCCTTTACATTATTAACAGCTGTCATATATCATCAGGTTCACTGGGGTAATTACAGGCTCCACAGTAGCCTCTGTGTCAGTCTACCAGAGCTGGACTGAAATAGTGCTCAGACACTGTGACCATACAAAATGAGAGGTGGTGACAGAGTGATTTTCCAGCGAAATCAGACAGAAGACTCCAAAGTGCCCGAGTGAGCTTTATAAAGAGAGCGCACTAAAGGTCAGTGTTACAGTATGTCCTAATCTCATGAGTCTGGTCTGGATCAGACCGCAGAGACATACAGTCCATGAGTCATCAGTATGGATTTGCTGCCACTGATCTTCATGACACTGACGCGACCCCTAGAGACAAAGGTCAAGCACAATCACATGACCCTGAGTTAAATGTCTGCATGCTGAGGCATTTTGGAGATACAGCTGACAGAGTGTGAATTTCAACACAGAGCTGGTCCAGGGTGGGTAATCCTGACATCTGACTATCAAGGTCCTCACCAGCACTACTGATATAATGCTCTACTACATCTGCCCTACCAGCTCTGCTCGGGGGCTTAACCCACTCCCTGTAGAAAGGGCCAGCCCTGAAATATAATTGCATAATGGATCTATCCTCTGTATGCACCTTTTCCCCAGAGGTTGTAGTTATTGCATTCCATATATCATGGATTAATGTGCCAGTCCATGCACATGAAATCCTCTTTTGAGACCACTGGGGGTTATATAGGAAAAGGCATAGTTCAGACTTCAACCTGCTCAAGTTACAGAACCAGACAAATATCAAACTAATACAAACGAAGATGACAAAGCAGAAATCATCAGAGACAATTTATAAGACCACATTATATCAGATTTAGTCCTTGCAGCTGTGGACAAATCTGTCCCAGTGTGTAACTTGCAGCATATCTCAAACTGCACTGGATCTCATGATATTTCAATCTTACACACTGACAGTTACAGTCACTTAAAGGCTAAATGAAAAAAAGCTGGGCTGAAAATGTATCTGGAGAAACTGCTGGTTTGTCATCATCAGGCACGTTGATGGTGGGAGCTATGGTCAAACTCCCAGCTGCACGTTTCCAGATATGTGGTCAGGAAAGCTCTGTGATATTCAACAGTACCCATTTTCTGTAATCAACCCATTTTCCATCAGCAAACATCAGTAAAAAGAAAAGATGCAAAAGCGGTCTAGTTGCAGCTGCGGATCACTGTGAGGCAGTGTTGGACTTGCACTAGTTGGGGTCTGATTTCGCAATTATACTTTAAATAAGTACAAATTTCAACTTTGCTAACGACTCGTGACGGAAATATAGTTAAACAGAGAATGTGTCAGTGTGATAAAACAATGTTAGGTGTTGTTATGGCTTACTTTTCCTGTGTGATATGTTCCTTTATGGCTCCCAGTGTGACCAGGCTGTTGCTGCCCTGCAGCAGCCTGCAGGTTGCCAGGTGCCGCTGGTACTGCTCCTTCAGACACACGTTCTCCGTGCACAAGTCGGACACTTGCTGCTCCAGCTCCTCTATCCTTCCCCTCTGCCTCTCCAGCAACTCCTGCTGGGTCTCGATGATCTTGTTAAGCTCCTTCAGATATTCCGCAGCCCTGGTAGGGTTCTCGGTCGGGCTTTCCATGTCGCTCCGACGGCCCTTTTCTCTTTTTATTTTCTTTTTTTCTTGTGCTGTGTGGTTCCCTGTTGTCTCGCAGAAGCCGGGGAGATGGGTCTGTATGTAGTCCACAGTCCAGACTGGGTTTAAGCGCAACACTTCAGTGGGTTGCGCCTTTTACGCCTCGCCATTGTTTTAAGTCGGTGTGGGTGATAATTTAGTCAGAAAAAAAAAAAAAAAAAAAAAAAACCACTGCCAGTACACGCGTGTAGAAGAAGTCCGACAGCACAACACCACACGCTCCTAATCACGTATCAAGCTGCAAATGTCAGCGGGCGTCTAAATATCAATCAACCAAATGTGACAGACAAACACTGAGAGGGGATCGTAGCCGCTTCCCTGTGAAGTCTGCTTGTTCCCCCTGTTGGCAGCACGGTATGACATTTACTGTGAGGTACCTTTGGCTCCATGCTGCTCCCGTGACTTTTCGTAAACAGACGCTGGCTGTCAAGTGGGCGGGGTTTTCAAGTTTTATGAATCTGCAGGTCGCATTGAGCGCTGTGATGATGTGGTGGCTCTGCAGCCGCTGTAGGGAGGGAGAAGAAGAGGGAAGAGGGGGTTTGGAGTTAGACAGCACTATTTTTTTTTTTTTTCATAATATCTTCATTCATTTTTAGTGCATGTTGTAGTCTGTAACTATATTCATACATCAGAAGGCATCCTCTTCTCTCTCACTCGTGCACGTGCGCATATGGCAAACATTATATATATATTTTTTAAAACAACTTTGTTGCATTAATAGTCTGTCTGTGTTGGATGCTGTTGCACAGTCTGCTAGACACAGAGCGGTGCTGCATTTTTTTTTTTTTTTTGCCTGCAGACTTGTTTACTATGCTGTGTGTGAAAAGCCATTTCACCAGCCGGCTGAAATGATCATGATAGATAGGAGGAGCAGTATGTGTCCGCGTTTGAATCCAAAAACGACTCAAATCTGTATGTGTGGCGGGAGGCTGCAGATTTGCACAGCCAGTGTCCCATGGGTGTATGTGAGCAAACTGCAGCACTTCTCTGTGGTTTAACGAGGCCGGTGTTCAAGTTTCACGGGTGACCCATCTCATTTCCATCTGGCCTGCCCTGAGGATGGGGCTTTAAAATGTTTGACAACTGATATTGTTGTATGTGATTTTAGTGGAGCTAAAAAATATGGAAAGTTTTAAAGCTATAGCCAATGCACAAATACCCTCTTCAACTGCAGTTGGCCTCATTTGCCCTGCTGTATCTTGTAACAGCATTGCAATGTTCACTTCTCCCATAAGACTCTTTTTTTTTAGTTCAGTTGAGAGATTCTGCATTATTGGATGCATTTACAGTGCAAATAGACAGAGGATGAATGCTTTGTCCATGAAATAGAGGGCTATACCTTCATGGTATACCCACCTGCACTCAGGTGATCTGAGATAACTTGTTTTAACGTGGAGGCAGAGATGGTTTAATGACATAGAGTACAGATGGAGTACATTAGGTTTTTCTCTGTGGCTTCCTAATCCATATGGCAGTAGGCCAAGGAGGGCTGCTAGAGGCTTGACATGCCACCCAGAAGGATTTACAGTACACAGCCATTAACAGTCAACAGTCCCAGGGAGGTGTTGCATGTCCACACTGCCAAACGCCATCGCCTTCTGATGCACCCCAACCCCACCCCTAGAAACAGCACATACCATCATCATCCCTACTGTGAGCCATTCGACAGCAAAACCCGCCACGTTCTACCCTCAGTGTGAGAAGGAAAGGAGACCATCCTTCAGCTGGAAGGGCCCACGGTCAGCACATATCACACCAGTGAAGGTGTCCTTCAGTGAGCTGTTGAATGCCTTCCAGCTTGGATGCTGTTTTCTAGTCCACAATTACACAAGCAAACCATGCAGCTCCATCAGTCATACATAGCTTCAAACTCTTGGGGAGTTTACCGGAACTCATGTCCTGCGGATCAGGGATGCCAGCAACCACAGGATATTAACCACTTCAAAACATACGACTTGTCCTCATTATGCTCCTGGGCGGCTCTCTCTCTCCTCCCTTTCATTCTGTGGCTGACCAGTCATACGCTGGTGCCAGCGCGGGTGCCAGCAAGAGAGATTTATTTTGTGAAATCGCGCATATATTTGCTCATATATTTGCACCGAGGCAAAACCACTCGGAAGCACCTACAAAATATTTGCCAGCTGTGATTGAAGAGGGTCCCCAATCATTTAACCAGCAGAGTGGAAAAGTCCCCCCCCCCCCCCCCCCCCAAGAGAATGCCAAATAGTCTCTGCTGAGCCCAACAACCACCTCATATGGATATTTGTGTGATGGATCTGAGCCGACACACTAGAGGGAACACTGTAGGTAATAAAGTAATTTAATCCATTTTCTGATGTTCATATAATACATAATTAAAGTCATAAATATCAAAACCAAATAGGTTAGGGAGTTTCTCAGTGGTGGCCCTGTAACAAATCAAAACAGTAACACAGAGGGTGCTTGATTAGGCTTGTGTTGACTTGTCTTTTAAAAAAAAATGTTTTTATTTGTTATGAATACTGCAACGTAACATAGCACACTTTTCTTTCCTGAGGAACCACTCAACCTTTCATAACCAAGGAAAACCCCTCTGGATCTACTGTATTTGAATTCATTACAACTGTGATACAAATGAACCAAACTTGGAAATTAGATAAAGCTTTCATTAGGCTCAAAAACAGCAACCTGTGACTTCCCTCACAGAGACTGCTTTTCCAGGCAGATCTTCTCCCACCATCCTGAAGGCCCTGTGGGAGCTGCCTTACCATTCTTGTCAGGTCTCATTCAATGCCCCACCTCATTGATCCCCTCCACTGACAGCACAGTAAGCCATCTGGAACAGTGGCGGTTTCCCTTCGCCCAGGACATGGCACGATGGCTCTCAGCTCGACAGGCTGACAGGTGGGGTTTATACAACCAGTGTGTTTTAATGGGGAGAATAAATTGAGTGTCATTTTAGTTTAACATGGACGAGTGCCTTAATGAGCTATAGATATGCTGTTCGGTCACGTTTAAAACCAACATGCCACAATCGTTTGATGGGAGTTATTTAAAAACAGTCATTTCCACACATTTCAACTAAAGCAGGCGGTAAATCATAGTGTGCCACTGTCTCATAGAGGCTGCTGCTGAAGTGGAGAGCCAGTCAGCTGGTGTTTCCTTACACAACAGTTAACATGTTTTCTTCTCCCTGGCCAGCCAACATCTTAAGAATACCCTCGAGCTCCTGTTGTGGCCATGGCCTGAGCCACACAGCTGGTCTTCGTGTGCTCCCTCATAAAACACCTCTCAGGCATGAGTTGAAGCTCTGTCTGCCGCACACCCCCTCTGAGAAATAAGAAGCTTATGGGAAATAATGTAAAGATTGTGGCTGGTGTTGTATATGTCTCACACAGGATCTTTCGTTTTATTTTTATATGCAGCAGTGCAGGTTTGTAGGTTTTATGTGTCTGTATGCATAATTTCCACAGACCCCTGTGAGTAATAATACTAGAGCTGAAATGATTTGGCAA
This sequence comes from Seriola lalandi dorsalis, assembly GCF_002814215.2. Taxonomy (NCBI): domain Eukaryota; kingdom Metazoa; phylum Chordata; class Actinopteri; order Carangiformes; family Carangidae; genus Seriola; species Seriola lalandi. Next base: position 366,782 of record NW_019525448.1, on the reverse strand, counting down.
TTAATCAAGTAGTAGTTCGACAGGAAAATCGAGTAATTGTAATTTTTCAGACAAAAATGGAAAATATTCCTTAGTTTCTGCTTAAATATAAGAATCTGCTGCTTTCCTTTGCAATACAACATTTATCAACTGAATGTTATACTTGTAATCAACATTTTTTGACATTTCAGACTCAGCATTTATTTAAGAAAAAAAAAAAGCATCTGCAGATGAATCGATAATGAAGATAATTGTCAGTTTCAGCCATAATTAAGACAGATCCTAGAATTACTAAAAAAATGTTAATGTTTGAACAATAAAATAAATAAAACAATGCAGGCAACATCCGTATAAGCAAGTCAGACGGGTTCTGCCCTGAAGTGTACCGCAAGTGATGTTTTGCAAATCATTCCGTCGTGCAGAGTCTAGTCTGCTCACCTACTCGAGCTTGTGTAGCAGTTGCTGACATGCGGGCAGCTGCTGAGGGCATACAAATGAGCTAGGTGACTGAGACCCACCACAGCAGCCCAGAGCAGTGTCACAGACAGATGGGCGATATTTGATCAGTGGTCGCAGACCTTTACACATCCTCGGGGAGCCGGAGAATAAGACACCCTCCCTGATCCCCTCTGTTTGTTTGTAATGCATAAGAGTGTGGTGGCTTTTGGAAACATGTGAGTTCAGTCAGTGCCAATACATAGATTCACCAATTTCTAAAAGTAAATATGAGCTGTACATTTACACACTACTTCCCTTGCATTTATAGTTTTGTTTATTGCGCTGTGATCAATGCGTTTGCTGAAAAAATCCTGTTAAACCTCACTCTATACTGAGCAGCTACTTGAGGGGTTTTCAACATACAGACAATAATGAGGGAAATAAAGTATGAAGAAATACTACAGATAAGACAATGAAATAATTAAACTGTGTCCCAAAACTGCAGACTAACATTAACAATATTGAATAGGAGAAAACTGATTAGATGTCAACAACATGTAACGAGGAACACAAAATGTATTTAAAAAAAAAAAAAAAAAAAAAAAAAAAAAAAAAAAAACTTTTCAATGCAAGAAAAATGGACGTAAAAAGTGAAAACTTTAATTAGCAAAGGCAGGAGCATATTCACACAAGCAAACAAACTTGTGTCTGTATTAAGTGCAGAAAGCTGTTCAGATATGATTGTAAGGCATGACTAAGAATCTTAAACACAAAAACACTGAATCCATTTATCGTCACGCACATTCCCGTCTTAGTAAAACTCACTGTCACTAGCTAACATAAATACCATTCCTCGTCAACATTTTTCTTCGAATACAAAAATATGTTATTTAAAATTAAGTCACACTCCTATGTCCCCAGCAACTCAACAGTGCTACAGTAACATGTTTCTGGAAATGTGGGAAGGTAAGAACAAACAGAGAATTGTTACATTTTCAGAAACAAGACCAGGTCACATTTGATTGATTTTGCAATGAAGCAACAGAGGCATAAAAACTGAATGATGGTTCACATTTCTTAAGTGTTTCACATTAATGAATTAGACAGGAGCTGCATTTGCTGTGGCTCAATGTAATGTTAAATAATTGGGAATTTAAATTATCCCAGAAATGCCCAAAACAGAAATAAACCAACCTTTTTCTCGTTCGGATTTTGCACATTTGAAGGGTTCATCACCTTTTGAGGAGGACGGGTTCAGTGGACAACCTTTTCACAAAATGTATAAGCTACAACATAATGAAAGACAGTTTCTGCTCAAAAAAATACAAGACTGGTTCATCCTGAGTTATTAAATTTCACATCCAATATGATGAGTAGCACACAAATACACGTTAAACACACAAAGCAACATTTTTTTTTTTTTTAAACACAAACTAGTGATTTGGTTTTCAAGCACTCTTTCTTCAAAAGATCTGTTAATAACAGAGTGGTCTTGTATAAAAACTATTTCCATGGCAAACCACAAAAGACATATATACTGTATATATAAACCTGTTTCCACACGCAAAAACGTACACACAAAGAAAATAGCTCTGTTATCGTCTTGCAGCTCTTAATTGCTATGCTGTTCTGAAAATGAAGTTTCTGTATCAACACGAAGACAATGGAACTGAGATTTTGCAGTCACATCCCACAGCATTCATCTGGAGGGACAGAGGCACATTCAGTATGTGTTAAGGGCCTGTGGTGTTCTACTTTACGAGAACAGAGACCAGACAGAGGGCTTCAGTCTGACCTGTAGTCTGGAGAATAGAGACGCAACCTGGGGCTGCCGTTTGGGTCGGTTCTGTGTATTGTGCGGTTGAAGGAATTCCCCACTGGAGAGTCTAAACCTGAAAAAAAAGACAAAAATACAGCACTGGGTAAATAAAGAATCTACAGCAGAATAATTCTTACTTTATGGAAAGAAAATAAGTATAAACAAAAGATAAGTAGAGCAAATCAGCTTATGACAAATGTGGCAGAATTTAAAAAGGGAATGCAACTTGGTTCAAAAGTCACAATCAAACAGCCTAACTTGTATTGATAACACATATTAATGTCTGCCACACATGCTGTAGCAGACAGAGCCCAGGCATTGCAGCAGCTTCATTTGTGATAAATTGGAGATTTGGGGACGGATACAAGGCTTTTTTCTTGGTTTTACATCCAAATGACCTTTAATTTACAATGGGTGAGGAAGCATTAAAAAAAAAAAAAAAAAATTCTGTCTGCAAAATAATTGTCTTGGATTCTATCAAGACACCTCTTCTTTTCGTTTCTAATTAATTCTCAGTGGAGCCTTACAGCCGAGTAGCATCACAGATTTAGGGATTACACAAACTTCTCTTTATTCATTAAAAGGTCAGTGAACTATTGAGCTCAAATATATAAAAACATGCACTGACATATAGCAGTTAATCTGCTTGGATGTACGCTTCATGTATGTCTTTATTTGCTTAATAGCGGTGGCAGGAAAGTGTCACAGTGACAGTGTCCTACCCGTGATGTGCGGTGGTGTCCTCTGGATGAAAGCAGGGTGATAAGTTTGCTCCCTTGGAGAGAACACTGTGTGGAGGACTGCAGAGAATAAAAAATACATTATGTCTAAAAATACCCTCACAACTTTAAGTGCTTCAAATCATTACCACCGCTGATGGGACACAAACAGATTTTGCCAAGTTGTGATTGTGCTTAATTTTTAAATGAACTTGTCAGATTCCTTTAGTAACTGAGCCAGCACTTGCAATGTTGGAGACATTTTCAAATTAATAGAAAAGAAATTACAGCATTCGTTTAAGCTACCCTTATTACATTTAGAGAGAAAAATAAAAGTAAAAATAAAATACAAAAATAATGGACAAAAATAAAACAGCTCTGTTCACAAATGCCACACAAAACTAAGTCCATCAAATAAGGAATGAAATTATGAGGTTGAAAACAATTACTGGTAATCCAAACATTTACCAGTGAATAGATGTTACTCATTATCATACAAAATAATCCTGTTATTTAGCATTTCCAAAAGAAATGAGGTGACCCACCGATGATGATGATGGCTGTACCGGCCAGCAGGGCAAACAGGGTGAAGAACATCATCTGGTAGCTGTTTGCGAAGCTCTGCAGGGAGTGGTCCCCCTCCATGTTAACAACTGGAGCAGCAGCTGCTGAGACAGAGCGGCGGAGATAACAGGCTGTCAAAACCTCTCCAAAGTACTGAGAACATACAACACACTAACAAATATTAACTATGGCACAGAGGGATAATGATGCTTGTTACAATGGTACTGAAATCTGAATGGAAGGATGGTTTTTGAAAACCTGCCTTGTCAGTTTGTTTATTTCCTACAGATGACGAATACAGATCATTGAACAAAACTACACAACATTTAAATATTTAATCTGCAATCATTCTTTCCAATTGAAACATCTCAGTGTAAACTCAACAGGCTGTGACTTGTACTTCAGCAGATGCCCAGTGCATATCCTGTTGTCCTCAGTAAATTTGGCTATGATTATCTTTCCTACTGCAAAATTATGACTATGATAACCATTACAATAAACCATCTGAGAAGTAATGTGTGGAAAAACTGTGGATAAAGGTAAGGCTGTTGTGCTGACACTGTACAATGCACCTGCCTTACAGTAATGTTAGCTTATCATGCAGTAAGGCGGTGGAGGCAAAGCAACTGAAAGGAACACTGTAAAAATCTACAACTTATTTTTGGAGTAGGCTGCATGGGTTGCAAATTAATTACAACGAATTACATATAAGTTGTAATTTGTTCAAACTTGATTTTTGAAATGGTGACAGCCCTATTAACTTTCCTGACACATAAAAAAAAAAAAAAAAAAAAAAAAAAAAAACTCTTAATGCAAAATGACTGTGGCTTGAGGCACAGTGACTTGTCATTTGCACTGAGAGGATATCTGACCTTGCATTGCAGCGCTGACATCAGCTACATGAATCAAAGTGACTGGGATGAGGAGACTCTGGCCGGAGGAAGTGCTGCTTATAGAAATAGAAGCAGAAACTGCTGCCTGAGGGTCCATGGCACCGACGGTATACTTTGAGAAACTGGGAAAGCCATGATGTACCTCCTTCTCTTGGACAGCAATGTTGGGAGAAGTAGACACCACCTAAAGACACAGAAAATTAAATGCTAACTTTTTTCTCTCCCTCCCCCCCTTTCATTAACAAGGGTCATAAACTGTTAACATTTAACAATGCCATAGTTTACAAGAGAAACAAAGTTGTTGTCTGACCTCCATGTTGGTCAGGGCGGCAGTGGGGCCGTAGATTGTGAGCTCAGCTGATGGATGCAGGTTTGAGAGCAGCAGTTCAGTCTTGTCGGAGTAGAGGCCTGGCTCTATGGGCAGCCTGGCACTGACCTGATCCCCAGAGAATGTACTGCCCTCCAGGCCTGCTTTCACAAGCAGGTTGGTCATGGACATGCTGAGCACACGGGTCTGTTGGTCAGACATTGGCTGCAAGGTCACGGAACATGTGTAGAGGCCTGGAGCGAGGATCGAAAGAGACAGAAATGTAGTACAACATAAATTATTGATGTGTGCCTTTGGGTCAAGAAATGACGCTGGATGTCACAGTGTCTCAAAAAAGGTGCAAGATGCATACAAGGAATATACATAGTATTCCCACTCCCATTTGTTAGGGAGGGGCATTGCTCCCATTAGGACCTCAGTGCAACTCAGCTGAATGGTTATAGCCTTGTACATACACAGTGGATCCCCTCAGACATAAGCAAACAACTGAGGTGAAGTCCCAAACCGCAAACACAATTAGACCAGTGCTTTCAAGCAATAGGGAACCTCCTCAGTTCAATATGTCACCTGGACACCTTTTATAGTCACTGCTAAATTCATTCCATGGGCAATGCAGGTATTGATTATGCCCTTGTAAACAGCATTTTCCTGCCCCTCGTGCAGAGAATACACATAAACACTGTGTCTAAGTTAGGTCAAAACATAATTTTATTTTGGAAAACAAAATGCTTCTAAAAAAAGGTAGAAAATGGTACGAGTGTCAAAGTATGAACAGATAAGAGAGGAAAGAGAAAAGGAGCATTCAGTTGATGTTAAACCACTAGGTTCAATACAATCCATGGTCTAAAGGTAAAGAGGAGAGCCCCAACGCCACAACCATGGTTCATCACCACAGGTGTGATCTCTGGTCTCAAGTCATCTCAGGCTTACCAATGCTGGCGTCGAAGCTGATGTGTGTTTTGATGACATCAGTAGCAGGGAAGTCAATAGCATCACTGGTGAAGCTGGGCTGGCAGCTGACCGAGGTTTCTGGATGCAGATGAGGAATAGCTTCAGTCTGGGCAGAGGAGCAGGTTCCTGCAGGGTAAAGCACATTGGAATAAGACATACAAAACCTTTGTGCTCCATCACACACAGTCATTAAATCGAGAAAAATTGATGTCAATATTAATCACTCTGATTTTTGTTTATATAGAGTTTTGAAAGAATAGTTACAACAAAAGTACATTTTTTGGAAATATGCTGGTTTAGATAGATAAGAAGATACCGCCTTATATCTGAGTAAAATATACTCCCACAGCCAGCTGATGGATAGCTTAGCTTAGCACAAAGACTGGAAACTGGGGGGACAACTAGTCTGCTTTATCCTAAGGTAACAAAATCCTCCCACAGCACCTCCCACAAAGGTTAATCAATACCATATATGTACTTAGTTAAATTTGTGCAAAAATCACAGTGTAAAAAAGACAATTTCCAGATTACGTGCCAGACTATTTTCTAGTTCTGTGCAGGTGCCAGGAAGCCAAAAGATACTCCAGAAGTTACAAGTCACAGTCAAGAAATAATTGTGCATATATCAACTATAATAAAGACAGCAAAATATTGATTTCACACTTTTTTTTTTTTTTTTTACAGATTAAATAAAACAAGATATAATGTGTTAATTAGTGATCTTTGGAGGTGTGGTCGGCTAAGAGAAGCTAACAGGCTGCTGGCTCCAGCTTCATATTTACTCTACAGACATGACAGGTATTAATCTCATTCTCCAATTCTCAATGGGAAGTGAATAACAGTGTTTCAAAAAAATGTTGAGCTAATCCCTTAATTGCTGCTTAACTATAACTGAGTCCGTTCCGTACCAATGAGGTTTGTTCCTCTATCTCTGGTTGTGAGTAGGACCTTTGTCTCCTTGCCGTTCCTGACTGGTGCAGCCTGTGCCATAGCTGCCGTTCTTGTAGCTGCTTCCACTATTACCTACAGAACCAGAGAGAGACAGGGAGCAGCCAATAAATCCAAAGAAGATTCAGTTGTGTGCTTGGAATAATCATATTATTATTTACATCCACAACTAATTGTTTTCATCAATCATGTTAGGCTGTCAGTTAAACAAACTAATTAAAACACAGTTGAGTGTTTCAATATAACATTACTGCTACCTCTATCACTGTCTCCTCTCACACTGATAAAGAAGAAAAAAAAAAAAACACATCTTCTTTCAGTTCATCTTGTTATAATGCTTATGAGCTTTCTGTTTAAGATAAAATACCCTGCAGTATATCTCATCAATCATCAAGCTCACAAGCAGGAAGGCACATGACTGGATAGAGTACGGTGACACTCCACGCACCACCACGTATGAGACTCTCCACAGTGGTAATGTCACGTATACATGAGGCATAAAAATGGTACTGAAAGGCCATGATGGATACAATATACACCTGTTGTACTCTCACTCTCATTATGATATATTGCTGAAGGATTGATACAGTGCGATGCACTGGCAGTAGAAGATTAAAAGCTCTGGAGAATAGAGATGTCGAGAGTAGAAATAAAAGAGAGAAGAGACGTGAGCTGCTTGCATAATTACAGCACTCAGAACTTGCTTCTTGAAGCTCATTCATCACAGCAATGACTAAAAGAAAAAAACATATATACTATGGTACACATTATGCTTCATCACAGTCTGTCAGATAGTTAAGATTGTACTTTCTACCTAAAGATGACATACCTCTCTGTACGTTTTCAAAACACCAGGTATTTCGTAGTACACAGTAACTGTCCCAGAGTCTCTGGCTACAGCTGCACCACTTTTAGGATCCACCTGAAGAACACCATTAGCTGAGGAACTCCAAGTACCATGAGCACCTGCAGAGAAGGCAGGATAATGTCCAGCTTTAAAAACCGCTTGTAAAATGAAATAGTATTGATGAAGTATTCCAATGGACTTGAGATGAATGGCACTCTATTCTTAAAAGGGAATTGAATAAAAAGCAGAGCAAGAAAGTTGGTGATGTAGAGGAACACAAAGGCAGCTAATACATAACTAGACTGTCATCATTACAGAGCCAAATCAAAAGCCAACATTTTATTAAATCCAAGATTTTTTTGCTTGATTTTGCTTAAATAACATGTGAACCTCTCACCGTCTGGGCTGTTTAAATGGGCAGCGAAGCAAACTACATCTCCCACCACCAGTCTGTGGGCCTCATGTGGATAGATAGCATGCTCAACAGGAACTGGGACGTAGTCTGCGACTCCCATGTTTTCACTGTCCCACACTGCAATAAGGGTGAGGCCTACATTGACCGTCCGCACCGTCAGAGTGTGGTTACCAGGACCAGCCCCCACCTGCACCAGGTCATCTCTGCAGGACGGAACAGAGGTACAGGTTTTATGTTATGGATATATTTTCTATCATTAATAAAACAAATCATAATTGATTTGTAAGTGCTACCACCAAACAGAACTTTTGACTCTAAACCTCTGATATCAATGTACCAGAATGTTATTTTATTCATCATTTCTTTTAGAAATTCCTTTTATTTTGTGAAATGGAAATAGAGTATAAGCAATAAAAAAAAAAGAGATTAAGTATAGTGAAAAATTGGTGTTCTAAAACTATTTGTTAATCTTGACCCATGAAACTCTCACAAAAGATACATTATAAATTATGTTTGGTGCATTTTGTAAAACTCTCTCCACTTGTTGTCCGTCTACCTCTACACTGACTGTCAAATACAAGCAAAGATTAAAAAATAAATAAATAAATAAATTAAAAAATAAATCTAAATTCTAAGAAAACAAGATCTTTTGACCTAAATTAATTAAACTAAACCACAAACAACATGCACTCATCACAGACTTTATCAGAAACACCAAACTAATATTAGATAGTTCCTCCCTTTGCTCTCAAAACAGCCTCAGTTCTTTGAAGAGATTTTGCTCCATGTTGACATGACTGCATCACATCATTTCTCATCATCACATCACACTCGCGCTGCCAACCTCCGACCTCAGATCTGGTGACTGAGGAGGCCACTGAAGCACACTGAACTGATACCATTTTGAGACTTTTGCTTTGTGACAAGGTGCGTTAGCATGCTGGAAGTTGCCATTAGAAGATGATAAATTGTGGCTATAAAGGGATGAAGATGACCAGCAACAATACTCAGACTGTGAAATTAAAATCATGATTGATAAGTATCAAGGGGCCCAAAGTGCCAAGAAAACATTCTCCACATCACTACACCACAACCACCAGCCTGGACTGGCCTGGAAAGTTGGGTCCATGGATTCATACTGCGGACACCAAATTCGGAACCTACCACCTGCTGCCTCAGTTGAAGTCCAGATTCAACAGACCAAGCAACGCTTTTCCAGCCTTCTACTGTCCAGTTTTGGTGAGCATGTGCACAGTGCAGCCTCAGATTTCTGTTCTTGGCTGATTGGAGTGGAACCTAATGTGGTCTTCTGATGTTGTAGCTCATCTGCCTCAAAGTTCAACGTGTTGTGCTGAGATGCTTTTCTGCTTGCCACAGTTGAAAAGAGTGGTTACCTGAGTTACCGTAGCCTTTCCATCAGCTCCAACCAGTCTGGATATTCTCCTCTGACCTATCTGGTGCTTACTGAATGTTTGTTTTTCACACTATTCACATTGTTTTCCCCACTCTGATGTTTGATGAGCAACATTAACTGAAGGTCCTGTATCTGATTTTATGCATGCATTATATAGGCATATAGGTGTTCCTAATAAATGGCTTGGTAAGAATAAACACATCAAAAACACCTGGTAGATCTGTATCATTTTGGGATTAGCGGGTTATTCATTAATACAATTATTCATTAACAAAAGGTCAAACATTTGCAATATGAAGTTATTGTAACTAAGTTTAAAGAGGAAAGACCACATCCTGCTTAAATCAAATTTCTCACTCTTCACTGCAACACTCCACATCCCATCATTGATCCCCATTTGACTGTCTGTTCATCCCCTTCTGCTCCTCATTCACCCCGCTCATCTTACCTGTCATTCTAATGAACTCATTTGTTATCATAAATGCCACCATCTTTGTTACTGAAGACCTTGGTAAACTGAATTGGGCCAATACTAAATGTGCTTAAATTAACCACACATTCAAGAGGTTTTTTAAAAAACAACACTTCATATGCTCTAATGTTTTATTTCCCACTGCAACAGTCCAATGTCCAACTGTATTCATCTTTTCCCCCTGAAAAAATGGTCACCTTCATCTCCAAGCATCCGTTCTGAACAAATGGTTCTGAACAAAGTGCTCCCACCACAGATATCAGTAAAATCCAACTGCCTCCTTGGAGACATAGGATCTAATTGCAGTCCAACCCTCTTAGTCCCAAGACTATTGGCCTTTTACTACTCTGATTTTGATACTTTTGCCCTAAAATTGTCTGTCAGCTCCTGGAGAACAAGGTAATAGAATCAATTTATTGTGCAGACAGATGAGGGAGTCCCTCATCGGGAGTGCATCTCCTCCCCGCCCAACACTCCCATTATTTTAGCTCACTCACTCACGTGGAAACTAATACATCTGAAATGAGGAACAGCCCAATAAATTAATGTTGTGAACTCCACGTAGAGGCCGCCACTAAATCCTGCCATGACCTCAAGTACTCTGGCTACACTGTGCAAATAATAATGCTCACAGTCTGAACAAAAAGTTGTTTGATGTATCACAGCACTGGCTGTATACAAGAATGGAATTTTTTTTTCTTTTTCCAGTGTTATTGGTATACCTTGCATGGATCAATATCATAAAAATACAACATGAAAAATACATGCAAATTAAATTGTAAAAATGGATATTGTGTCAAGAATCAATGTTTGGCATTTTTACGCCGAGAACAGTGTTAGATTCCGACTGAAACACATTTTCTGTTCAGCTGGGAGAGGGTGAGTAGTTTGTGGGTTGACACGACTTGTCTGGCAGAATCTGAAATAGTGGGAGACATTAGGTCACGCTAGACTGAATGAGGTTGCACGAATGGACCACTCAAAAGAAAGGCCGCGGTACTCTCTCTCTATATATAGCCCAGAACAGCAGGATAACAGCTTTTCAACCTTGGGGTACTATGAAGGAGGCAAAACATATCCTCTTCTCACCTTTGTTTATCTGGACGTCATACTTCACTCATGATGTCACACAGAATGTGCGAATGAGTGCATGAATTATATCAATGAACGCATCTCGTAAAACATAATGAGAAGTGTTAAAGAACCTATAGGTTGTGTGGCTGACCTGTTTGTGGAAAACGTTAGGTGAGAGTTGGAGCTGTGTAGGACCTCTCCAGTGCTGGCATGAAAGTGGACAGTGAAGGTGAGGACTATGCCCAAGGGGAAGGCTTTCAGACTCTCTCTGGTGTGTGTGTGGAGAACTGGACTGGTACTGTAGCGCACATAGGACACAGGCACCACCTGAGAAATGAAAGGAGGAGTCAGGGTCACACTCTGTAACTGCAGGGACAAGGTCAGCTGCCATTTCCAGGGTCAATACTAATCCACTAAGAATAAGCCTGGAGCAGATATAACAACCAAACAGCTCAGCTGACAGATGGTTACTGTTTGATATATTACTATTTTAGAGAGATGTTACATAAAAATCTAGGACAGCAGAATATTCCTAATGTATTCTTGCTTGGGCCAAACAGATGGATAAAACAGTGCTTTCTGTAGATTAACAATTTTTTTTATAAAAACCAAGCCTTTTCTATACAAAAATAAAAAATGCTAGATGTACAGTACACAAGGATGCTCTGTATATTTAAAGAAGTTGCTTGAACTACCATTCTCTGAACAGCTCCCCTTTGGGAAGCACTGTTTTTTTTGCTCTGCAGTGCATATTGTAATGACAAACTACTCTATCGTAATTTAGTGTTAAACCGAATGACCTACCTGAGATGGACTGAGATGGATTTCACTTTCAATATCCATCAGATACTGCTTTTAAAAGAAAAAAAAATCTAAAAAAATCTAAAACACGTTTCATGCAGCCGCTCTCAAACTGACCTTCACAGCAAGGATGAGAGTTTGATTGACACCAAAGGTCTCTTGTGAGGTGATCAGCAGAGAGGAGATGCCAGTGAGAGAGCCAGAGAAGAGAAAGCCCTTATCATCCACTTGAGCGATAACAACCTGGTCGGGAAAATCCAGCATCCGATAAGAGAGTGCGCCCACACCATCCCTATTGGACAAAGAAGAACACAATCACATCAGGTGTCTCTGACTGATGTACATGTTCCTGTCATTTTGCATTGTGCAACAAAAGATGCTAAAGGAATCCACATATGCTGTGCACATGCTGTTAGAAGAGACAGAAACCACCGTGCAGGCACTTAACTCACCTGTTAGTTTGGAGTTTGAGGGCTGAGTTTGGAGCCATCAGTAACTCCCCCGCCTCTACTTCAGGGTTAAGCATGTGCAGCTTGTCATAGACCTTGATCAAAGCGAAATGTTGAAACTCCAATTATGAGAGGACTTTAATCATTCTTTGATGTTTAGGCACTAGTGACATGTCATAGTTTAATGCAGTTTGAGGCTGGATGCATTCAGCTCCAACTAATCTGCAGTCTTATCACTTCATGAAGTTAACAACTCCAGATATTCCAAAGCTCAGCAACTTCAGCACTCTGCTGCCTTAAATGTCAGATTTCACTAGTATGAAGAAGCAGCAGGGGAGCATGGTCATTATAAGCACAGAAGTCCATAAAATTGGTCTTTATAAAATATGTGCATATAGAGTGTTTATAATACTGGTGCTCAGGACACAAAGATACAGTGTTTACTTCAGTGTTTTTCAGGCGTATCTACAGGGAGTTTCAGTGCTGTACCTGGATCTGGATCTCATCTTTGAGCTCCTGAAGGTTCCCCAATAGCTGTCCAGTCTCAGGGCTAGTAACTCTCAACACCACCTTCAGCCCTGTCCGCCCTCTTGTTCTTCCAGTCACCATCATGCCAAAGTTGTGCTCTGACTGGAGCTCCACGTTCGCCTGAAGGAGACAGGCACCATTATGAGAACGGCAAAAATAGCAGCAGCAAATCAAATAAAAAGGCAAGAGTGATGAGGAAGCAGGGACAAGGCAGAGGCTGACAAGGAACCAGAGACAAGGCAGATGCTGGTTTTTAATCATACTGTAATGCAGAGACAGCACATCTTAAGTCAATCTGATAAAAGGATCGAAGGGACAACAGGGGCCAAAAATAGGAATGGTTCAGTGACAGAAACTGCATGTGATGTCGAATACAAGAGCAAAAACCCCGAGTGCAGGGTACCTCAGTGTGTCTTGACTGGACATCCACGATGTCTCTCTTGGTGGTTGACCAGTGGAAGGTTAGCCCAGGTAAAGCATTGCCGAAGGAGAAGGGTGTTTGACTATTAGTCAGACCCATCACATATACAGGCATCTAGAAAAGGGAACAAGCTTAATATCAAGGCAATCAGCGAGTACAATACTACCCGTAGAGAGTACTGAATTATTTTCTTCTGTAACTCTTCTACAAAAAATAAATAAATCATACCTGTGCTCCTGTCTTCATTCTTGTAATAGGTGCTCTGATTCGAATGGCTGTCAAAAACACAACCTCAACTTCTACTTGATCCTGAGAAAACAAGAGAATAAGCTTCTCATCTGTAATATATAAGTGAGCCACACACTTGTCCACATCACCAATATACAAACACTTACCTGAGAAACAACAACTAGCTTCCCGGTTTCAGCATCAACTGCTTGGACCAGTCCAGTCACAGTAACATTACCAATGGCAATACCCCTGACGTGGCCCATGCCGTTAACAGACGCTATCTCCTCATCGGAAATAGAGAAAAGGATATTGGACTGCGGCTGAGGGCCTCCCTCAGATGTGATCTATAAATGACAGGAGGAATGAGAAGGGGAGGGATGGTTTCAAAAAGAGAAAAACAGGAAAAAATGAGAATCATTCTCACATTAGAGACAGTGACAGTTTAGTCAATTGCATTCATCAATGCAGGAGTCTGATAAATCGCTGAAAGCTAGTATGCTTTATGTATTAAACTACTCTACTAGATTAGGAAAATGGAGATCCAACACAAATAACATGCAGTGCAGTGTGCTTTAATGTTCAGCAATTAGGATTCTTCTTGGATAGATGGTAAATGTTTTCTAATCAGAGCACGAGTAGAACCAAACGAAAGGCAAGCTGGATGTTTGAACCAGGAGCAATTAGGCAAACGACATCTTCCAGAAAAGTCCTGGCACAGTGCTCTTTTAGAAGATAAACTGACGCCCAGATGAACTTGTCTGGCAAGATGAACTGAGGCCAGCTGTTTCCAGACAGAGCCCAGGCATCAGGATTAGACATACCTGCATCATTGCTCCAATTAAAAGAGTCATTTTTCTTGGGATGAGTTTGAATGGAGGAAATACCTAGAAGTAAAAAAAAAAGAAAAAAAAGAAAAAAAAGTTAAAATATTTGCACCTATGCAGTCAAACTTTGAACTAACGTTACAAAAATTCAAACAAAATTATACCTCAATTTGCTGAGGTGGGGATGAAATTTTTCTCCCATTTTTATCCACAACAACAGCGGACAGAGTGGTCTGACCAATTGAAACACCTTTCACCAGGAAAACAGCTGTGTCATTTTCTGTGGACTCTGCTAATGGTCTGCAAAAAAAAAAAATAGACACTTACATGAATCCTTGCAAGTTCTTAAATCTAGCTTCTTTTTTTAATCTCTTACTTACTTTAGAGAGACTAGTGCAGAAGCTGCCTTGAGATTTAGATTCATGAATTGGAAATAGCTGGCTGGGAAGGGCTTCTTGTTATCATCCAAGACTCTGACATAAGCTCTCACAGATTTGCCAATCTCCACCTGTAATCAAGATGAATGACATCCATCATTAGAAAAATAATTATTTTGGTTCACAGGTAGTTCAAACCTAATGACACTAATTCCAGACAGGCTAGCCTTCATGAAACTTGGGAAGGAAAGTGAGAAAAGAGAACAACCGTATTTAGTGTTCAGACATCATTGAGGCATTTCAAGAATGTGTGGTATTGACAATGGGGATCGCCTAGTCAATTAACACCGGGACCCTCCAAGATAAGGGATGAAAACTGACCTTGTCAACCACTCTCACATAAACCTCCAGGATGTCAGAAACATGTACTGTGGCTTCGGCAGGGGCTGGAAATGCCAGACACAGGTCATGAACCATCACCTTCACCAGCCCTGGGTGGACAGGAGAGACCTGGGCACACACAGAGAATCAAAGTGATATTTTCATTAGAAAAAAAAAAAAAAAATCCCAATTCTCTGCATTCACTGAAGCAATTTTGAGCATTGGTGTACTTGAATCCATTAACCAGCCAAAATAAAACAATCATTAGGTTTCTTGGAAATAATACACAATATTGCTCAGCATCACAATTGTTTATTCTGCAGAAATAATTCTTCACAAATCACAGTCTAGATGTTATTTCTTACCTGTGTTGTTCCTTGGGCCTCCTGGAAAACCACGTCTGCTATCCCTTTCACACTGGTATTGACAAAATAGTGTCCTGAACCCTCTCGTAGGGCCAGGTTCACCTACGACACAACATACATCAATGCATTGTGAGAGAACTGAAAATGATTACGTGTCTAAAATGATTCCATATTGCCTGTGTTTTTGTCGCCTTGCACCTGACATCAAAGGAGACCTCTGCCCACACTCTTAAATCCTCTTACACAGGTCACTAGCTGTTATTTAACCCCAACACCTGCCAAACATTGCCCCTGTATCACATAGGATTAGAAGAGGGAGGCCCACTGAGCAAAGTTTCCACTTTGTCTAGTGCAATAGTTATTAACATTTAAATTCATTCAGTTGTTGCCAGTGTGATGAAATTAATCTCCACTGTTTGATCTGCAGCAGAGAAGATTAAATAATTTCATCTATGATTAATTATCAAAAACTAATAATACTATATAGTAAAACAAGCCATGGGAAGCCAAGAGGTGGTGCTCACAACGCATGACATGTGTGTGAGGCCCCAACACTGATAAATCTGTCTCTTACCCGCACATCTGGGTGGTTGTATATGGTCACTGTGTCAGGAGAGATTTTCACATCTTCAACCAACAGGAGCTCCAGAGTAGCTGAAACAGGGGTCAAGGGGTCATACTGTCCAAAAGTGGAAGAAGAGTTGAAACAGAATTATTGCTATGGTTACATATGTAAATATTATACAAACAGACAATACAGTGTGCTGGTAATGCTCAATTATGAAGGGCAAACAGAGTATGAATAAGGAATAAGGAATTTGAAGCTGGGACAGATCAAAAGAACAACAGAAATGCAATACATGTAATTACAAGTTAAAAGTCTAGTGGAAATCTTCCAATGTTGGATCTTTGTCTGGTCAAAAATAACCTGACCTGACAAATATTTGACAGGGAGTGAAGGCATATTTAACTTTTATTTAATCATGTAATCTCATGAGCCCACCATCTCTTTGTAAGGGAGCCCTTATTGCAAGAACAACATTGATATTTTGAAAAATGTTTTATTCAGCTGCTTCTGCTTTTTAAGAGGAAGTGAAAAACCTTTTGACATCCCTTCATGGTTGAGCTGTTGGTTTTCACTTACTGGACTGGGAACCTTGGCTGCTGCTAGATGTGAAACCTGGTAACCGAGAGCAGTCACTGTAATGGCAGCAATGCCTGTCTGATGGTGCACAAGAACTGTCTGACGTCCTGCCACAGAAACAAAAACAAACACAATCAATGATTACATCAACACCAATCCAAACGTTTTGTCATCACTTATCTATAGAAACAAACAGGAAGAAATAAAAATGTATTCCCAATGACAGGTGAATCATAATGATAATATAATCATAATAATAATAATAATAATAATAATAATATAATTCCCCATCTGCCACCACTGTCTCAGAATTAAAGCCTGTTTACCCATTACTTTCTGAACAAAAGAGTGACGTTAAGCCGACAACCCACTGTCTCTTTAAAGCAAAACAAAATGCAAACCGAATAGGTTTAAGCAGATTGGGTATGTTTTACCGTGAAGTTTCATCTGTTTGTTGCCGTCCTCGAACAGTTGCAGCTCCATAGCCATAGTGGGTTCAATACTGGCCAGTGACACCTTCGTCGATTCCCACAACACGCTCAGAGAGCTGAAGTTGTCAAACTTTCTTCCTTGTTGATCAAAAGCAGCCAAGTCCAAAATGGGGTTGCGGTAATTTGAAACAGGTACCTAGAGAAACAGATTGTTTATATGATGGATTCATTTTGAAAACGTTTTACTTCTATTATGAAAAAATATCATTAATCATTAATATCATTTAGATAAATCTACTTTTTAATAACCATAATCTGTTAATATTTTCTGTTGTAGGGTGTAGGTATCGCTTTTCTCCCAAAACAACAAACACAGCTAAACACAGCTTGTTGACTTGTTACATCACATACACACCACTTGTTTGTTCTGCTGCAGCAGCGGGCAACTCAGGTCCAGTTGTGGGCTCGTATATACTGGGACTAGGGTGAGGCGAGACGGAGGAGCACATACAAACTTGACCACTGCAGGCTCCACAACAGGAAAAGGATTGGTTACACTGGCCTTGTTCCCCACCATCACCTCCAGCACCTGAATAACATAATGACAACTCAGTTGAAAGCTGATGGCAAAAGCATTACACTAACACAGCAAGGACAATCCCGTACACAGTGGGTATAACTATAACTATAGGTAGATTATAAGGCTAGAATTTAATTTTTTTTAAGAAAAAAAAAAAGTTACAAAATCTAAACATACAATTCTTTATTTGGTGCATGAATTGTAAATAGAAACAATATGATTTCAGTAGATCTCACCTGCTCTCCCAGGGCCCTGCAGGTTGCTCTGACCCAGTGCTGGTTGTAGTTGTGAGATGAGGGACTAGTCAGAGTTAGTGTCACACTGGCCTCATCCTCAGCGCTCAAGTTGCAGAAGAACCTTGAGGGCTCTAAAACCCATGGCCGTGGCCCGCCCTCAAACAACATGTCTTTAGATGATCCCAGAGTCACCACAGCCACAGAGACAGGATCAATAGCCTGCCAAGTAACAGCATTTTTATATATGTTATAACAGGACATTTCAGGAATAAATGCTTTTAAAAACCAAAATGTAATAACAGTAAATATGCAAAAGCAAAACAGATATTTCACTTAAAAAAAAATGAAAGCACATATTAATTTATATAAGCTTGGTTATTCTAGTGTAAAGAGGAACTTAACTGGGGAAATATGCTGAAATACACAGTATTACACAGCAAAGAAACAAAACTGGGTCAACCTTTAGCTGCCAGGGCACAACATGTGAAGAAACATCACAAAAATGTCTAACATTTTGAAGAATACTTCTCAATCCCATGATAAAAAAAAAAAAACACAAAGTCTAAAAAGTGGCATCAAACAGCTTTTTTCTCTGTGATAATCTGAATGTAATATGCAGGAAAACCACAGCTACTGTTATCTGTGGATCAGGAAAGACTAAATGTTTCATGATAGATTGGGTCACCTCAACATCATACATATCATTCTGTCAAATTCAGATCCACAACAGCTGAAGTCAATTTCAGCCATGTGCAATACCATCACCCAGGCATAGAAAACAAATCAGTGGAGCAAGTGTATAATGCATTATTAAAATGCATAGAGCGCAGAGGAAACCCAGGAGGAGAAAATTTCAACACTCGCTGATCATCGCATTTCTGCTTTGACTCTAAGGAGAAACTGTGTGGGTGAATTGTGAGATTGTGTGCATGAGTGAGTTTGCTTCCTTAGAAGACAAAAGCTAACTGGTGCTTTGAAATGAGATGAAAGAATAAAAGAAATGACAACAAAGACTTCATGTAAAGTTCAACATTATTACACCTTGCAGTTGCCCCATAGCATTAAAAATATGTGAGGTAGATTATTAAATCCACAAAAGGAAATGAGCAGTTGGACTTTAATTTTTGAGGCCCTGAGAAAGTATCCATTATGTGCAAAAGAGGTCAAAAATGATAAGCCTCAAAGTTCATGCTAATCAACAAGATTCTGGAAGGACGAGACCTTTGGACTCACACGAAGAGGAAGATAGGCAGCGATGGTGATCTTGGCACTGAGGTGAACGTTGCCGTGGGTGTAGCTGACAGTAAGCGTGGTATAACCGGGCGCGAGGGCCTTGGCTCTCACTCCACTGCAGTGGTCCTGGCCTGGAGCCAACCTCCCTGCATCAGGAGGAGGAATAGAGGAAGCCAAAGAGTGAGAGAGAAAGTGAAATGACAATGTACAAATAACCACGGAGACATACTAATGTCTCTTCCCGTCTTAAACCACATTGGAGAACAGAGAGGTCTTACTATTTGTCCCAGCTCACTCTAATGATAAATAATACAAGATTCCAAAATGAAAAACTGTGGATCTTGCTAACAGATGAACTTTCAAAGAGATACACTTTGTAAAGACAATCCATCCAAATCCAAAGCCATAAATAATTAAAAATGCTTCAGTGTTAGAGGATTGTGCACAAACTGTTTGTCAAGCAGAAATCACACACTACTATTTCTTTAATTCTTCCTCCTTAATGTGAAACTGCTTTAGAGAGTGCACATCTTTGAGTAATGACTGTAATAAATTAGGTTTTTATTACAGTTACTACAGCAACAATCAACACTGAACACAAGATGTGCCCCTCCCACACAGGACTGAATACACAGTAAGACTACACACATTATAATGAGCATCATAACTGGCCTCCTCATATAAAACAGCATCACTCCAGCATTGCTAAATAAACCTAAATATTTTCTCATATGTCTCAGGTTCAACCAACGATGGCCAGGAGTCGTTATCAGTGATAACTCTGACCGACTAACTGTCACTAAACAAACACAGTATGTGATGATAGCTGACCAGCTGCTACATATGAGAACATTGTGTTATTATTTCCATGAAAATTTGTTGCATTACATCTGACCTGGTCAGATCACCCAGGCTCACCATCTAGCAGTTGGAATACACCGTGGCTCTCTTCCTCAACCTGCAGGTCAAAGTGGGAGCAGTCGCTCAACATAACCCGCTCTTTCTCCGCTTCCTCCAGCAGGCCGAAAATCCTGAGAGGCAGATCCAGAACCAGACCCACCTTAGCCTCTACTGGGCAAGGAGCAAAGTCCATGGCAACGGGCTCAACAACATACACCTGAGGGAAAAGAGGTTCATAACAGCTTTAAGGAGTGTAAGATTCAGGACTGGGAATGACAGTAAAATGGGAAGATTTGAGCTATAATAATGTAATATAGTTTTGATATATACGTAGTGGCTACTTTGGGAACAAAAATGATGAGCATCTCTCAAGTGTCCCAAGTAATCTTCCCCACCAATGTTTGGTGACAGGCACACCAGACTTAATGAAAATGCATGAACATTTTGTTTCAAATCTAAAATAATTCTCTATACCACTAAATACTGAGCCTAAACATCCATTCTGCTTCTTTGGAATCGTGTGGGTGTAGTTTTATCAGATTTGATTGATAGCGGCCTGGCAACCTCACAACTGTTATTACAACCGTTCTGTCTGTTAAACAGCAGAGACTGAAATACCTTGTGCAAAATAACCAAATCTGTGTATTCAAGTGGGACCCCATCACTCTGTTAACATATATACTGGTAGTATATTGTGTTTTAGCCTATACAATAAACTAAAGTCTTAATCTACTAGTATGCTTTTGTTAAATTTTTGTAAATTATTATCTTAAACTACTTCCATATTAATATTTGACAGGTGTGTTGGTGTCTTCCATGTCAACTTACCTTCATTTGGCCAAAGTGTAGTGGGTTGCGTAGATCATGAGCATAAACTATACTGACGCCAATGTCACTGACAGTTGTCATCACTCCTTTCACCGTCACTGTGGCAACAGCTGTATTGGAGGAAGACCAGCTAAAATTTCCACTCCCTCCCATTGCCTGTCACAAACACCAGAGAAGAGTTGTCTTTCATTTTTGATTTTTGAGTGTTAAAATGACAAAAAGCTTAATTTAGACTCATAAAAAGAAGACTAGTTGCTAAAAACACTATCATACAGAAGGACTCATGCTCAACACTTCTGTCCTATGAAAGATTAAAAGCCATTCAAGCACAGAGTTTCTCACATGTGCTGAAAAGGAATAATTACCTTTATTGTGTACTGATAAGCTCCAACTTTGGGCTGCCATGGAAATGTGAGAATACTCGGACTAAGAACTATGGGGTTGTAGATTTCCACATCCTGTTCATTGTGGACTGGGTTGGCGAGTGCATGGACCCTTCCACTCTGAAACAGAACAGAGGCCACAGGAAATGATCAAGCTCTCTCTACTGAAGTGGGAGAAATGGGCAGAAGGTTAATGCAATAATTATGCTCCAAATGAAATACAGACCGATGGATTAAAGTTCCAATTAAACTCACTTCATCCACAACAGCCTTTAGGGTAGCATCAATGAGAGTCAGGCCTTCTTTGAGCGTTTTGACACGATGATATGATCCATTCAGAGAAGACTCCAGGAGTTCAAAGTACTCCGCAGGAAAATCAGTGCCGATACGAACATTCTGCAAAATCAAATTAACCCACACACAGAGTTTCAAACTTTCACAGCCAGTAGATTTCTTTTTTATGCATCAAGATTTTGATTTCATATTTTCAAACTGGTGACAAATCAGTGGTTTGAAATGTTGGTTAATAAAACTCTTAGGGCAGTGCAGGAAAATCCTATTCAAATTACTGGAATGAGACCCATTGTCTACGCAATGCCGCTAATAACACTGAACAAATAAGCAGCGCCAATGAAAAAAGTGTTTGTGAGAAAACCAAGCAAGGAAAACAAATTAGACAGCTTCTATAACTTCAGCAGAGGCTGTTTCCTGTTCTTATGAAATGTGAAATTTGATTTTATTGATAGCTAGAACAACCCACTGCTGGTCACAGGGCTAATCCAGTGAAATTTTTTAGCGACAGACATAGACATTCACACGGATACACAATTAACTTCTTTTTTGTAAATTAAAGATGGAGTAAGTGATTCTAGTCGACTGTACTTTTTTGGTGATGCAGGAACATCTACTGGTTCTCCACAACATAATTGCTTTGTCAAGGAGAGATAGCCGAGGAACAGAAGAACAAAAACTGAAAAATAAGCGGTATGATCAAGCAAGGGTGAGGAGCTGCACAGTCTAGGACTAGGAAAAAAAATTCAGCCCTGGACTTGTCTGCTGGGACTGGCCCGCACCGCGAATGACATGCACACACTGAGGGCAAGTACAGAGACTAACGGGGCTGGTAAAAACTTTATGGATGTTTTGACAGTCCACCAACTCAATGTGCATCCATGAATTTGGGGGGCAGAGCCTCTGAAGGAGCACTAACGTGAGGGGTGTATTTTCTTTCCTCTTGAGTTCAAATACCAACAGGTTTCTCTAGCATCCCTTACTCCACGTTTAACTTAGTGATTTCACTGAAGTGCACTTACATCAGAGAGGTAAATTTTGTTGCCGGATTTATCAAATACTTCGATGAAGACATCATATACTCTGCCTGTTTCGAGCACCCAGCTGTCTCCTGGATAAATTTTAAAACCTAAACAAATTAAAAAAGAGAGAGAAGTTAGCCAACTCTTATCTACTGACACTACGAATTACTTCTCATTAAGTTTTCAATGGTAGAGCAAGAAACACACCTAGGTAGCCTGGTTCAACCACATATAGAGTGCTGTTGGGTAGACGAGACACTCCTTGCATTCGAAGGCCTAAATGGAAGCTACTAAGGAAAATTAAATCAGGCACATTCATGGATAAAGACCAATTTTTTTTTTTTTTTTTTTTAAAACCAAATTCACAATACAACTAGTATTTTAGTCGGAGTCTCTGCTCACAGACAAAAACCAAGAGTTAGCGTTAAATCACTGCAGTTAATAAACACAAATTAGCAGATATATATTTTCAGCTTAAGATATCACAGCAAACTGCATTACACTGCCATTATAATAACAATTGTGATTTATCAGAAGGATACTCTTATGATCCAGCACCACGTTGATATGTCCAAGCTGAACTCCTGTAACTGTTGAGATGCTTTGATCCAGACTGGCCACAGCAACATCTGGGTTTGCATTAGGGCCAACCACACTGTTCTGAAGGTGCAGCTCATACTGATCACACGGCATAGACAGCTCTGGACAAACACAACACAAACACAAATTAACTTAAGAGGTGGCATTTCTGCACTACACAGAGCTTTGAAACTGGAACGGAAACAGAGCAGCTGCTCCGCTCGTCAAAGTGAGTGGCATCAATGACTTAACCAACATTTTTGCTTCATACTTCGATGTCGTCAACCGATTCTTAGGCTGTGACCTTGCTAAATACCGTTTCATAAATAGTACAATATCTAAAGTAAATGTGAAATGATCTGCAGAGTCAGACCTGTGATCGTGCCCTGTCTTATCTTCAGGACTTTGTATTTGATGGAAGTTCCCGCCAACAAGTAGACATCATGTGCAGGACTCAGCAGGATGTTCTCTAAAATCAGCAGTCTCACCTCCGCAGCACCCACATCCTGTGGTATGGATACCATAGTTACAGAACAACACAGCTTCAGCTACCCACCTTAACAAACCAGAATAAACTGGTTGGAGTATTTTCAGATTAATGATATAAATCAAACCAACAAATTTAAACTGCATATGGCCATTGGTTATTTTCTGAGTATTTTATATAATTACTTAAAATAACTTTTCTTTCTTCTTACTTTGATACTAGCTTGTCTGGATGATTACAAAGATATAAGGTTTGCCTGATGAAAAGAAATGTGAGCTACAAATTCCTTGAAAAGAAAGAAATACAACTCAACTGCCACTGCTGCTTTGGCAGGAAGGAGCCATTAATATTATGCAGTCTTTAGCTATTTTTAGTCTGAATCTGAGCAGATAAGTGATCACAATTAGGGCACAGTTAACCAGAACTTATTCTCATCTTCTGATTTCTTTTTTTTCTATTATAAATTGACCAGACAACCCTTGTAATAGTTCAACTTTGGGGTTGTGTCAACAGCCAAGAAACACGTTTTTGTACAACCTTACAGCTTACCTTATATAATGACTCTTGTATTTTGGCCTTCAGCTTAGCATGCCCTGTTTTCAGTCCTGACACCAAAATAATATCACCCTGTTTCCCAACACGCTCCATTTCAGATATGTACCCAGGGGGCGTGTATGTGGACTCAGAGAATTTAAGCACCCTTGAGGAGAGAAAAGAGACAGATTAGAAAATACGTTAGAAACTGAACTCGGTATGGGCACTTGCATCTGCCCTCAAGAATGATTCATTTTCAGAGGAAGAGGAAACAAGAAGTTAAATACAGTCAGCACACTACTTTGGTAAAACAACAAGTGTTAGGTTAGGTTAGCATATCAGTGTCAGTTGACAAATGTATAGTTACCCTTTGATTTGCTGTAAGATTTTCTAATAAACCGGACTGTGCAGTAGAGTTTGAATGCTGTAACACAGGGAATCTTACCGTAATGAATTGTAAGAGTCAGAGAATCCGTTCACATCTACGTCTTTCATTAAGGTCCAATCAAACACTAGACCTGCAAGGGTGCTGAAGGTGTTTCCTGCAATATAAAAAGACCAGAATGAGAATTGCTTTTACCCTAAGCAAGGAACCTTAAATATAAGTATAAAAATTATTATGTGAGGCATAATGAGGAACAGAGCATATTTGCATACACCTTCCAACTTGCTACGAGGCTGAGGTCACTATGGTATGCTTGAGTGTATAATGGATGGTGAGAACAATTTCTGAAAGCTCCTGGCAATCGAATTAGCGAAAACAAAACCAATAGGCATTTCATTACAGGATGCATGCTGTCCTTTTGCAATCTACTCCATCTAAGGAATCTAAAATGCACTTTTAGGCCAAAGCAAACAAAAACAAAGCACCCGGCCCTGGAGCCTTCATCAGAAAGAATCAGGGTGTAGCTACAGCTCATTAAACTAAGTGTGTCTGCCCTAAATGGAACCAGTCGAACAGAAAGAAACACAGCCACCTCACAGTTGCAGCCTGAGGTGGAAGAAATGCTGCCTAGAGCCAGCTCAGTCATTACACTGAGAAGTCTTTAAAGCAGCAAATAAACAATAAAATGTGGACTCCTTGCTATAGGAGAATGGAGTAATATTGCAATTGCTGATGTAAATTACTCATAAAAGTCTTAAGGGAATGTTTAACACCAACAGACTATAAGAAGAATCATTTTATCCTGTGATAAGACAGTATATGACACCTTCAGAGTCCAGTGCATGAATTTTGAGTGCCAGTGGCGAGTCCTCAAGATGTAGCTCTCTGGTTGTCGACACTATCTGGATCTCACTGATGATGTCGACAATAGCATCACAGCGCAGTACCTGTCCCGTAACTGCAAATGGAAGAGAGGACAAAACATCATATAAACAATAAATACTGGACTACAATACTGCATTTCACCTCGTATGTAAAAGCTCACATAACAAAGTCTGATATTGTAATGGAACAGAAACTATAAAAAGACAGGGCAGTGATGCTTGCTGAGGCACAAAGCATAGAAATCTATGTCCTGAAGCACTTTATCATGAGTGTATGGAAATGGCAATGGAGACTGAAAGCTCTAAAGTTTCCTCTGCGCCTGGCAGAGCGTACTGTTATCAACTGAGTCAAATGTTGTGGCTTACCTTGTCTGCTAAATGGGGTGTTGTTACAGATTATATCAGATTATGGTTGGGTAAACCTAAAACAGCTGGAGAAAGTTAGGCCTCATTCTAAATCAGTGACTGAGGTGTGAACAGAACCATTTTTCTATTTGAAAGAGACATTTGAGATGTAGGTGGAAGGGCCAGTGTGTCTTATTTTCCTGATTACAAAGCAAATGCTCAGTCAACCATGACAGGCCACCAGTGTCACAGGCAGCAGATCACATGGAGCATAGAGCAACACATCTGTGCAAGAGAATGACAATTTGCATGGTCCTGGCCATTTTATTAGCTACTCTGACGGGAACAGAGCATATCTTTACATTCTGAACATATGTCTATGTCACCTGCATTTTGAATCAAGACCATGTGAATAGCTAACAGTGCACATTTGAGGGTTTGCATTCTTTCAGGAGATTATTTTCCAGGAGATTCTGATGACATATGATTGATAAAATCTGACATTTCACACAGGATACTACTGTACACCATATATACTTATATTTTGTTGTGTGGCTGCAACTACTACTGGCTTTTAGAACACATTATTTATATTTTCTTTTAATGTAAAATCAGAAAGCTGAGGAATAAAAAAAATACACTTAACGAGCCAGGCCTATGTATTGCTGCTGAGAATGCTTCCTAATTCTGGAGTGGCAGAACAACAGTATTATAGTATTATATAGTTTACTATTAAATATACACGATTTTCCCATATTATTGAACATTAAAAATGTGACCTTAAAAAAGTTCAGTGAATCTGACATTGCATATAAAATGCACCAGTGGAGGTGCTGGCAACTGCAAGATGAACTTGCAGTTGGAAAAAAAAAAATCACACCGTCATCCTGTAAAATTATGATATCAAACATGCGCACAAAGGCTGAAGTGAAAACCGAGCCAGCAGCAGCATTTTAAACCTGCCAACAGCCGCTGAACAACTTAAGCAAGTTCCCTTATCTAATTATATAATGTATGTATGTATGTGACCAGGGGGCTCAATGGAATTAAGAAATTCATAAATCATTTTGCATCATAATCTAACAAAGTTAGTTGTACAAATATTCTCCTATACTTTTTGGACCTTATCTGCTGCTGAACACAACCCTATTATGTTCAGTTGAAGTTGATCCTCAGCAACAGAAAAACAAACAAACATAAAAATAATTTCCAAGAACAAAACTGTTTCAAGGTCAATTAACTTTCTTTGTTTTGCTTTTTTCACCATTTAAAAAACTAGTCCACAATATTTCAGGTTTCATTTCCTTATTCACATATAGGAACAGTTGTTGAATGAGCTACTTGTGTTTATTAACTGTTGATTCATATAGCATCACTGTACTTACCAACATCTTCGGCCAGAATGATGCTGGTCAGCCTGGAGGGCTGGGTGGAGAGGGCCTGGAGAACAGCTTTCCTGGAGCAGCCTTTGCCGCTCACTTCATCTACAGTCTGGATGCTTGCTACCTCTGGTCTAGTGGAAGACCTGGAAGAACATGACCAGAATAAACAGATCATGAACATACAGTAATGTACAGTGGGGAAGCCATAAAGTTCTTCATTTGACTCAAAAACAAAGCAGTTTGCCCTCGTTTTCATCATTGAAAGATTTCAGCTGGAATAACATTTTCATATTTGGGGTTGAGCTGCAAATTTACTGCAAACTTTAAATACACAATATAAACATACAAAAATAAAAAATATATTGGAGTAACAAATAAATAACTGTAAAACTCAACAGAAAGGACAGAGGCACATACATATGAAGCAAAAATCAAATAAAGCATTGTGGAAAAAGAAGCTATAGGAGTCAAGCAGTTCTATGGATGGATTATCTTTAAGCAAATTAACAGGTGGGTAAGGAATCTATTCCTGCTGAGAAAGGAGGGATATTAAGCATGACCTTTCAGTACTCTTATGTAGAAACAATTTTACCATTCAAACAAAAAAATCACTATGGTCGCAGATCATCTAAGGTTTTATCACAGCTAAAGAACAGATAATAAGTTTCTTTACAGCTATAAACATTGAGAAAGGGGTTTCTTTTACTTTGGTGGAAATGCAGCATAATGCCTCTACCAGCAAATATTATCAATGTGTAACCTAGCGGTTTTGTTTGCCCCGCACATTAACCATGAGCTGACTTGCAGACAGTACAGTGCCGTGAAGACATGTGGCCTGACAAGCCCCATGCAATATGACACTCCTACTCACAGCATGCAGTTTTATGAGCGGACCTCGGGCTTCATGTGTTTTCCACTCACCATCTATAGCAGCCTTCAGTAGTTTCCAATGTGAAGTTGATTCTTGTACTTCTGGCAAGTGGTAGCAGCACTTTTGGGATATTTAGTTTCGAGCTACTGTAAACCTGAGTAATAGTTATCAATAATAGCAACACTGATAATTTAAAAGAAATCATTTTCGCCTCATGAAATTGCAGAGATTTAATGGCAGCAAAACTAACGGCCAAATGAATGAACGCCGAGTTGCTGTGCTAGCTAAACTTCCTCCGTCCCATTAAGTTAGCTACTTGTGCATTAGTTTTGAAGTTGCAGCTTTGGGAGGGGCGTTTAGGTGAGCTAACATCTTTACTAAAGCTATTTCTCGACTCAAGCACGTTGTCTTCCTGTGTCAGTAGTTGACGGAGAGCAGCCACATGACAACAGTTACAATGTCGTCTGGTCCTCTTATTCAGGTCCTTCGCTTTGTTTGTCCTCGAAGATGCTTTCAAACGCTCAACGACAATTAGTTTGAAATCTCCCGTTTTAAATTATCACATAAGGTTGGCGAGCGACAGGTTAAAATAAGCATGTTTTGCGCAAATACCCGCCATTAACGATAATTGGACTTCCAGTGTGCATGCCGGGAGTAAGGAAACGTCATAACCGCGGGTGCATCGGGGAGGTATGACGCTCTTTCTTAAAGGCACAATTTGTTTTTTTACAACTGTCGAAAATCAAGTCTCAATTGCACTGAGCGACTTGGTGGTACAGTGGTTAGGAGTGGTTAACACTATCGCCTCACAGCAAGCAGTAACTGTGCTCGGCCGTTTCCTCTGGCTTCCTCCCACAGTCCACAGACATGCAGGTTCCCTGAGCCGGTTCCTCTAATTAACCTGTAGGTGTGAATATGAGCGTGAATGGTTGTTTGTATTCTTTCTATATGTCAGCCCTCTGATAGACTGGCGACCTATCCAGGGTTTATCCTACCCTGCAATGCACCCCTCAAAAATGTAAAGCATTACAGCTGATGGATTAATTGTATCCCCTCTCCACAAGGCATAAATACAAACCAAAGTCAGCAGCTGCCCCTGACTGTGTTTTGTGTGAAGCAGTTCAATGAATTGTAAACATGTTTGTGAAAAAGCACCACTAAAATACAAAATCAACAAACATGATTTTGCATTATAGTACATTTAGTAAAATATACTAACTGGTAAGGAGTTGCATGGTGAGAGCTACATTTGATATAAATGATGCTAAAACAAAAGCAGGCCAATCTCTATCAACAAGCTTGTTGTTTGTATTGTAAACATATTATGTTTTAATGATGTTGAGGGCCAATAGAGAATGCAACAAGTACTGAATCAGCATATACTTCTGTGTGCCCTCTCCAGGTGATACTATACAAACAAGTCCAACTCTCCGCTGTCTACCTCAAGCTCAAGTGCACCCATTGCTCATCATAGACACACTCCAGTGGACAACAACTGGCACTTCAGTTTTGAGATCCCCTGGAACAAGATGCCATCAGAGATTACTAGAAAAGCACGAAAAAAGAGCAGCTAACAAGACGTGAAAGGTGGGAACTGAGTCACCTGATTGTAGGGGAGATCCTAACCATCTTCCCTACACCAGGGAAGAAACATCTTAGTGAAATTGCCAGGAAGATTGTTTCAACTTATCCTCCTCTTCTCAAATTGTAGGTAGTGGTTATGCCTCTCTTACCAAGCAGCTGCAGAGCAGAGTTTTACCTGAAAAGACAGGCATCCAGCACAAGTGAGGGAGAAGACCTGCCTTCAAAGATGGTGAGACTGGGCACATACGACTGTTTACATTGGCGACCAAAGAGGCTGCCACCAGGTGAAACTGCGGAGGCTCAGAAATGTACACATGGTAAATTAAAGAACATGGACAAAAACAGAAGTAAGGACACCAAACATATGATGGAAACTTTCTACACTTAGAGAGGCAACATGATAAGTGGAATGGAAACCCCTGTTCTGGTATCTGTTTGAGATATGCAGTATGATGGCTCACTTCAAATAACTCAAGGGTATGGATGTTGACAGAGGATCTGTGTCGAGTGAATGTGGAAGAGTCCTTTCATACCTCATGAGAAGAGCAAAATAGGAGACATCCTAGCAGGTATAGAAATCACAAAGAGGAGCATCTAGACGCTCATCTTCACAGGTGTCTTTTGCTGCTTTTGAACCATTTCATCAATGAAGACCACGGCGAGGTGTTCCTGAGGTTTGATGAAAGGTATCTGCCATCTGAAGTCTAAATTGCACCAAATATTTTAGCATCTCGTAATTTCATTAATTACAGTATTGAAAAAAGAACATAGTTCTTTCAAGAACAAGGAACACACAAGTATATTTTTAACATATTGAGTGGAAAATTAAGTTACAGTCAAACTTGGATGTGAATGTCAGGATAA
Organism: Seriola lalandi dorsalis; assembly: GCF_002814215.2. NCBI lineage: Eukaryota > Metazoa > Chordata > Actinopteri > Carangiformes > Carangidae > Seriola > Seriola lalandi. The sequence goes on along the minus strand of NW_019525448.1, from coordinate 336,581 downwards.
TACAAGGATATGAACATGATGCCAAATGATGGCAAAATATTTTTTACAGTAGTTCCTTATTGTGGTTTTTGACATGATGTTAGACTCATCTCTTAACTTTAAATGTAACTTTTCCTTCTGTTTTGTACCGTAGGGAGTTCTACCCTGACAGAGGATCAATTCATGATTGCAGGGGACCAGACCATCGTGAATGGCAGTGTTCCCAATTTTGGCAATGCCCTTCTACTGATGTTTGCAACATACTACTGCCTCAACATCGTCAGTCCACCAGAACTGGGAGCAACTCTGGAAGTCTTGTAAGAGGTAAGACCTGAAGTGTAATCATTCAAAGTCATTCCTATCTTAAATCAAAGAGTGAACTCCCACATAGTTCTTTCTATATTGATGTAAACCTACTCGAATTAAAGATGAGACTTGGAACTTGAATGTAGTATCAATTACTGTATTTCAATCTGAATGTGCTGAAGCTCAGAGCCTGCAGAACAAAAATGTGTAGCAGTCCAGTGACTCATGGTTTTGACACTTTTAATGTACAGATATGATCATAACAGTTGATGAAAAGTCAATTCAAGATTTCCTTTTGACCTCAAGCTGTATTTCACATGTAAAGTCAATTAATGGTTGGACCATTCAAAGAATTAGTGATTCAATTAAAATGTTTGTAGCACTACATTCAAGTGTACATCTATCTGGTGTCTTTTCAAAATAAATCCAAACAAGGGGACCAAAGTAGAGAAGACTGAAAAACAGCAGTCCATCAATCCCATGGTTCGTTCATTGATCACAAACATTACAGACTTTGAATGGAGAGAGTAGAAGGCAGAACACATATACACACACTTACACACACAAGTCTCTCTCTTTCATACACAGAATATTCTCATGTATAACTAAGTGTGTTCCACAAACCATTTCCAGTTGAATTTGTCGATTTGGATATTGGTTTGTATGCTCATTTGTAATGTTTAAAAGTTCCATTGCAGGCTCAATCTGCCTTATTATATATATATATATATATATATATATATATATATATATATATATATACAGCTGTTGTGCCCACAGCAAAGACATTTTAATAATTGATTTGTCAGCTTTAAAAAATGGTGAACCAATGACAAAAGCAACTATAGCAATTGCCGCTTTTGATTTGACATTTTAAAAAAGTACTACGAGTTAAAAGTAAGTATTTTAAAGCCATCCCTAATGAATTCTTGTAATATGCTGAACAAAAGAATTTGTATGTTGTGATGCAAATGATAATAATAATAATAATAATGGTAATAATACTAATGATAATAATATATAAGCATACAGATTGAATTCTATAGCATAATTTTTATGTAAGTTTTTTTTGGGCAACTGCTCTTGATGAAAGCAAGCATTAGCCCTCCCTGCTACTTAAGACAAGTGACTGAATATAATACACAGAGCATATAGAAAGTAGAATAGAAACCGGCCTGAAATAAGTAACTGAAGAAAATATGTACAGTATAATAGATTTTGAATTAGTTTCACATTAAACTATAAAACTAACCTAAATAACCAGACAAGAGAGACCATCACTAACACCTGGCTGCCGGTCTTTCTTGCACTGCATCTCTTACATGCATTTTGTAGCTTGGCTGTCTGGCTCTTCAGCGTTCAGTCAGGAACTTGCAATACGTAACTTTTCACCCCTAGGTGTCACTGACGGCTACCTATACATCATTCTCATCCAGGCATTGATGGCAGCAATGAGTAGGGTACATGTTTATTTTATGACTGGGTGAAGAAGGTAAATGTCATCAGTGCCCTCACACAATGCAGTGTTTAACAAAAGAACAGTGGCTGAAAAGAACAGAGCTGAAAATGAGCGAAATGGCAACATGTGCGAAGGTGCAATGCAGAGTTAAATCACTCTAAAAACAGCTAAAATCTAATTTCCCCTTTGTTTGTTTGTGCATGAGATCATTTTCTGGCATTAAAATAGGTCCTGAGATAAAACATGAATTGTGAACAGACGGTTAATTATGCAGTCTGAGTTCAATTGGCTGCATTATTTCTGATCCATCCTCTCATCCGCTTTGAAGTTATTACAGCAATACTCCTCCTGGATTGAGCCTCTGGTTTTCCAGACACAGAGAGATTCACAGCTTGATTAACAGATATAGGCTACATTGTGGTTTTGAAATGTTTTGCATAATGCTGCTGTGTGCCAAAGATGAGATATTGTTTGAGTCAGAGTGCATTAGCGACAAAGGCCCATCACTGACTGGTGCTGTGTTCCAACAGGCTCGCAACCATTGCAACAACAGCAATGTACACATGTGACATAGTGTATATTCACACCACAAAAAAAAAAAAAAACACATCTTCCTTCGCTACAATAATGGCAGTTGAGAATGAAACCTGAGAAGACAGTACAACTTTATTATTTTGACTAGGCTGCTCCGGTGGGCCTCAGTTCTACATTTATTTAAATCATTCTACTCTATCCATGGACAGTGCGCGTACAATTGATGTTAGGAGTGAATGATGTAATGTCTGAGAACATAGGAAAACAATACCTGAATGTCACTCTGTGTCTGTTGCACCTCACACGGAGGCTCAGGTCTAGACAACACAAAGTGCGGCACCAGACTGAACTCGTTCAAAGGGGAAAAGTGCTTGTAATATAGAGTTGTTTCTGGGCCGTGGATAGATCTTTATGTGATTTCCTCGGTCCAAATCAGTCAGTGGTGGAGCTCAGCAGCCAAAAACGATAGGAAAAATAGGGTCAGACTTTGTGCCTGTGTTTTCAGGCAGTTTAAATGATCATAACCCTTAAAAGTTACTGATTGCAGTACATTCAGTCAGCCATTAGTTCTTAAATGTTGTGCTATAAATGTTGACTTATAAATACTATGCGACTATATTATGCATGCATCAGAAACCATCAGAGCATTTCATCTCTGCAAACATGCAACGACACCACATACGTTACCCATAAATCATTTTCCTATATCACAAATGCCTGCAGCTGCTTTGCAGTTCCTTCCAGTGTCTCCTCATCTGGCATGCATCAGCAGTCGCATCCTTCCTGGTGTGAAGTCGGGAACTTTCTTAGCCACCATGCTTGGCTTGGTCCAAACAAGTGGGTGCAGAAGACCATAGCACTTACTTAAGTTCTTACTCAATGGCAATGTTCTCAACTGGTGGGTCTGCTTTCACCAGAAATGTAATAGGCTTTCAGCAGGATCACTGCTTCAAATAGTTTGTGAAGCTTAAAGTTCCCCTAGGTGCGAGGCACAGTAAAAACTGCTGTAGGTAGGCATAATAAAAAGGTGTTACCATCCAGTGAAATCAGCATTTGCCTCAGGGAGCTGCCTTATTTGTTCCAAGAAATGTAAAAGAGTAGCAGGAGGTGGGACCACTTCAAATGATTAGCATGGTTCAGCTCTGTGATAAGATGACAGATGTCCACAGGGTTTTGACTCTCATATTTTCTCTGTAATCTGGTGAACTTCATGGTGGATGATGATTTTTTTATTATTATTATTATTATTATTATTATTATTATTAATTGCAGTATATTGAAAGGGAAAATGAATCTCCTTAAATATCTGCTTTTCCCTTGAGAAGTAATAAACCCTTTCACTTACAGATTAACTTGGTCTGCATGAGGTAAAATGGAACAGGGGAAGTCTACAGAGCCGTGGTGTAAGTATTAAATCCCTTTATACAATCTACTACATGCTTTAAATTCCCTTGGGCATAGACATTAGGTGGATAGAGCTGAGTGGGTTTGTATTTGTAGTTCTATGCATTCATGATCATGAACAGTGGAGGTGCAATCTTGCCAAAGTGCTTCCATCTGCACCACATTTAATGTATACTAACTACCCTTTTAAAGACATTTATTTCTCAGTTGAATTGACGTCATCTAAAATCATATCAGTAATAGCGTATTTTAGACTTGTCTGTGACATGAAATGATTTTAACCACCTCCTCACCATTTTATTGATATGGCACCATTATTTAAATATGTAAATTGAACATTCAGTTCTACAAGTGAAGTGAAGCTGAATTGAAGTTTTTTCTATTCCAGAGCTGAACTGAAAGCTGTTGCTGCATGGAGCTGACATGCCCTCACCAGACATGCCATTTAATTGCAGCCTGGAAAGTCTTTACAAGGCACAGTTGGGGAGTCACTTTCCCCACATTACATTTGGGTCTTAATTTCCCATGGTGTGCCCCC
>NW_019525448.1:329274-332341 GCF_002814215.2 Seriola lalandi dorsalis | reverse complement strand
CCCACAGAGTCACAGTGCCTTGTCTTTGCTGGTTTTCTTTAAAGACTTCCTCTCTCTCCTTTATCTTATCGGCCTGAAGCAGTGCAATGACAGAAAACATATTTGACTACACAAGGAAAAATAAATTCATAAAGAAAAGATTTACAACATTTGTTGGTCATTAGCCATAGGTGAGCTTTGTTACTAGTGGAGACTATTATTAGTGGATTAAAGAGAATCATCTAGCACTTTGTATTTGTATATACTTGTTGCTGGGATTCTTGCTGATGTATTACACAATGGTGTAATGGGATCATGTCTGAGGATGATTCCACATTCAAGTCCATGTGAAAATATCCATGGAGTGAACAGATACTGGACTGAGGTATGCAATATATCAATTTAGATCACCTCACACACCACCTCTGTGATCTAAGAAAGGTTACAACAAACACCACGAGGCTGTATCCACCTGTTTAAACAAAGACAGAGGAGCAGGACAATGCATCACACAATGGACAGATAACATTAACGCCTGCTGCATTAGGAGTCCCAAGTAGACAATGATGTCACAATCACTGGCATCATTTTTAATGAAAACCCTCAAGAACGTTAAGTCTATGCTATCGTCAAAAGAACTGAGGCAAGAATGACTTCACTCTGCTTGGAGAACAAATAATAAACAGTCTATTAAACTTTAAACTTTAATTTAATATTCCTAGTGTGAAATAGAGAAAGTGCCCATTAGGTAGATTATTACGAGGCAGGGTTGCAGTCAGTGGGCTTGGGCAATTAGTAGTGGCATAAGTCACCATTCAAACATGCATGAATGAGAAATTACAACAGTGTGGAGTGCAATTACCTCTCCCAAATCAGTGCGTGTCAGATGACATTATCTTGCAGGCTGAGAGCCATTACTGCACTGAGGGTTTGTAGCCCCAGAAGAGTACGAAGAGGTCAACTACTGTGGGGGGAACAGGCCATTTGGTCTCTGCCTGCAACATGAGGACATCCCTCTGGAGTCTGAGGGCCTCAAATGTTCTAAAACCTAAAGACATGAAGCATTTAGGGCTTCATGTCTCTTAAGTTTTATTACAGAGATGATTTATTTTTATTTGGAGATTGTTGAAAGTAAACAATTCAGAGCTGAAAGCTGCATTCATAGTTGTTGTCATGTCACAAAGGATAACATTCTTCTTAAGTAGTAATTGCCAAAATAGTCCAGTGTGTTGCGACAGACATGTTACTGCAGGTGGCCATGGGTCGTGTCTGTTATGTAATCTTTGTCATTTGTACAACATCTGTGGGAGAAAGGCTCATGTCAGATTTGAATTCCTTTGATGGTGATTGTACATGCTCACCAGCAGCTGATGGGTGTTGCTTGGTTGCATTTGAGGCTCCGTAGCGAGGCAGGGCTGCACAGAAGAGTGACAACAGCCTCCCTGGGGATTAGCCAGCTCCAGAGCCACTCCGCTCATGTGTCCAGGTTATTAATGATCATATGAGTGTGTCAGTTAAACTTGCGTTCATTGGACTTGCATCATACATGTGCTTCCTGTATGGGGCACAGCATAACTGAGAGAGAGGAATCATTGCAGGTGCCATTAGTATGCGTTCTGTTAAGTTATGCAGGTCACATTATGATACAGTTAGATGCTCCTTTTTTTGATATTTAATTGATAGTTCTAGCAAATCTGTAAAACTGAGATGATTTTTGACCTGGATATTAAATTAGATGAGAGATAAACTTTTCATTAAACAACAGACACTTCATAGTGTGTGACTTGTGCAGCTGTGCCTGCATGAGACTATAATGAAGAGAGGAAGCTAATAATGGGGCCACTGACTCATCTCTATCATTGATTAGTCAAGGGAGACCCCTGTAACAAAGTGGCCAATGGCCCCCAGTGCCCCTTGTGCCTGTCTGATCAGTCTATTCATCCACTGAAGCAGCTTTTGTCCATATTTATTCTCGCTAGCGTCTCAATGAAGACAGATCAGACTAGATTTTGAAAAGATAAAATTCACTATGGTCTGTTCAGAAGAGGCACGTGCACCATGTGCACCACAAATTTCAGCAGCTGTAATACAATCAACCCATCGAAAAAGCTCTGTTGACAAAGATCACAGACATCATGTGATGACTAATGATGCCTGTATGAGCTCCTGTGAGTAAACAGCATATGTTCAAATGCAAAGAAGACAAAAGTGAAAATTCTATGATTTTCATGCTATTGCAATATAGAGACTATATAACCTAAGATTATATGTCAAGGGGCAAATTTTTTGTATAATCATATATTTTAAGAGAGACTTTTACACACTATCCTAGTTTCACAATAATTCCTCTGAGATATGACAACTGACGGCATGTAGGCTGTTTTCCTCTGAAGTCAATGCGTCAGGTCATTTCTCGTAGTTTGGATTATTTTAATGCAGAAAACGGAACCGATAATATTTCAAAAGGTTTAGCAATATTCCTATGAAGGTTTGTCCCGCCCCCCCCCAAAAAAATAGGGGAACGAGGGCGCTTCCCAGCCTCACAAGTCGGAGTCAGGGCATAAACTTTACGCACGAGTTTACTGCAGGAGCACAGCAGCACTGAGAGCTCAGAGACGCAAGGTAGGTAACAAAACTTTTATAAATAAAAACCTGTCGATGTCATCGCACAGTGTAATACACTGAGCATTTTAATTTCCCATGGGAGAGACAAATATTTGCGCGCTCTGTGATCTGGGTGATCACATTTTTGATCTCAGATAATATTTATTTGCGAGCTACTTTATGTCTGTTTGTGGTCGTATCGGGAATTAAATGAGCGCTTAATTCCTAGATATATAAGTCTAATATTTGCCCATACGACTATGAAGTTGAAGTCTCTTGTTCAACACGCTGAGGAATAATTCAGTGTTTTCATCATCACAAGTGATTGAAGTGCTGAAGTGTCTTTCTTTTATTCATTGCCCGTCATTGAGATATTGAAGGATCGAAGTTTCAGCGTGTTTGCTCGTGGTTTGAGGTTTTGATGTTTGCACGTGTGTGTGTGTGTGTGTGTGTGTGTGTGTGTGTGTGTGTGTGTGTGTGTGTG
>NW_019525448.1:328670-329224 GCF_002814215.2 Seriola lalandi dorsalis | reverse complement strand
ACACACACACACACACACACACACACACACACGCACACACACACACAAAGAACCACACACACATGCAGAAACTCATGCACAAGCACAGGTATGCACACAGAGGGCAGCTCTGAGCCAACAATTCAGTGGAAATGAAGCCCTGCACAGAGGCCAGAGCCTACAGATGTATATCTACTCAGAACCCTGAAAACACCTGATTGTACTCAGATTCAAATGCTGAACACTGATGATGGCCTGCACAAGCTGGAACACACAGGATTGTTTTTTTTTACTCGTGTTAAGTAGTTTGACATGAAATAAGCTGCCCCTCCTAAATTTTCTAATTCATGTATTTCATGGGCATGAAGGCCTCTCCATGAGGTACATTATGAGGGTACAGCTACATAAAAGATTGTTGACAAAACCCAGTGTTATGGTGGGTCAGGGTTACACACTCCTTGGCAATCACCTTACATATCGACACCCTCTTAAAATAATGGCCTAAGTCATTTTTTCAGGTTTTTCAGGAAACACAAAAAACTCAACAAAAGAGTCACACTTTTGACATAGGCCAT
>NW_019525448.1:328235-328620 GCF_002814215.2 Seriola lalandi dorsalis | reverse complement strand
TCTAAGGAAGGTCGGTCAGTCTGTGTATGTGTGTGTGTGTGTGTGTGTGTGTGTGTGAGTGTGTGTGTGTGTGTGTGTGTGAGTGTGTGTGTGTGTGTGTGTGTTCGGAAGCAAAAACCAGCAAAATGCATGAACAAATATAATAATAGGATAGTAAACACAGTATGTAAATGAGATGCTCCATCATGGTGCAAACTTTAATTAGCATCTTACCCACAGTCAGATGAACAGATCTATATCAGATATCAAACTGATCTTCAGTCCATCCAAGACTCACTTGGGTTTTTTCCAGCTCTAGAGCAGAGTGCAGACCCGCCCCTCCTCTGTGAGGACAGGACCTCAGATATTGCGTGCAGTCAGTGAACCCAGCTGTTGATCAGGGCCT
>NW_019525448.1:285270-328185 GCF_002814215.2 Seriola lalandi dorsalis | reverse complement strand
AACCCCCCCCCCCCCCCCCCCCCACAGAAAACAGCCTCTATCAAGGTCTCCAAAGGTGCAACCACATGAGTTTCACGTTCATTCCATAGGATTTCCTTGTCACCTAGTGGACCCCCTCTCACTTGCTGTGAATGTGATAGACCAAACACTTTTTTGGTTTTGGTTTTGGTGCTTTAGGACTGAGTTCAACACTATTTAAAGCACTATTGCAGAAAGACCGCAAGATCTGGTAAAATGATTTTGTACCCACAGCACACAAAGACATCATTGATTCTTTAAATGGAGCTGCAGTGCACTTTGTGTTGTTCGGTGTCTTTGCCTGAAGGATGAAGGAAGACAATGCTACAGATGTTACTTTTTTTGATGACATCTAGACATTTTGGTGATTTTTTTTTTATTTTTTATTACTTTTAACCACATGCACTGTTTTTAGCTCAGCAAATATGCTGGAAATGGATTTCTCAATTTCAGTGCACAGTCGGGAAGATTCAGTTACGTAACCTTGTTACTGGCGAAAAGTATAATAAGTCACACCTAAATAGTTGTAGATACTGTTGTAACAGCATCTCCATACCTACAAGAATGCAAGTATGAGATGTTTCTATTGTAGAAAAAGTAATATCTAAACAGCTCTTTTGGTGGGAATCTGTTCCAAGGACATGGAGTTGAGGGTACTTAGAGGAAAATGTGATAACAGAAGAGGCTGTGGATAGAGCACCACTGAAAATGTTTAGTAACATATCAGCAGGAAATGTCTGAAGTGTGTCATGCAGAACGATTTTGAGTTCATGTCTAATTTTGAGGCAGACTTTTTTAGCATGAAATGTCACATAAGTCTCATGCGACTGGCACAAATGAGAGCAGTGAGGGAAAAACAGGAACAAGTAAAATAGAAAACATCTGGTTTTCAATGTGCACTCTGATTTGAAGTCACATCACTTGCTCACAGGATAAAGCCTGTCACAGTCTGACTTTGTGCTGCCACTCTGTCTCTGTACAGACATGTAGAGTTCCAGAAATCTCTTCAAATATATTCATAGCTTTACCATATAATATTTTATATATTATAACATGTCAAATTAAATTACTTCTGCTAGTTTATACAGCATTTGTTATCTCTGCTAAAGCACAGTATGAAACAGTTTATGCCCCACCGGTCATTATAGACAGACATTAACTATGGACTCAGATGACGGTACAATATTTGCACAACATCTCCTCCATATTCCGCGGATGCAGATGATTTTATGAAAATGCACATGCTGCAAATTGATAACCCATACAAGGAGTTCTCTGCACAACACAATCAATGCACTGTTTTTGTATGGAAAAGTATAACATTGTCATAGAGGGGTGGGTTTGTTATTTCATTATTGTTTTTTCAACAACTGACAACTTTTTGTTGGGTTATTATTGTACATATTTCCCTCAGTCAGTCGTACTTTTGGCCAAATTTCCATGTGCAATCAAATATAAATCACAGCTTTCATTCCCTGTGGTGCCAACAACAGTAGGCATGGAAAAATATACATTTGGCAGATGGTCAAATTAAAGCAGACAGTTAAAGCATATGTTTTTTATAATAACTTTGAAAAAAAAAACCAAAAATAACAAGACACCGATTGTTATCAAGCTGAATGCCAGACAACCTTCATACTGTAAATATATCATTAACTTCTGTTTATCTTCACAGGCTGAAAGACACAAAATTATTTCTCATCTGGGGCAAAATCTAGCCTGAGGAGAAGTTTACTTTGAATCTACTTGGAATACTTCTTTTTTTTTTTAATGCAAAATGAACATTCAGAAGGCAGCATTGTTTTTATGTTGGAGGCTTCTGTGCATGGACATCTGTCTAAGCCAGAAAGACTGCACAGGCGTGGACTGCCCTGTTCTGCAGAACTGCTTTGAAACTGTTCTAGAGAACGGTGCCTGTTGTCCCAGCTGTACACAGAAGGGCTGCACCTGTGAGGGTTACCAGTACTACGACTGCATCCAAGCGGGCTTCCGGGAAGGGAAAGTCCCAGAGGGGGAGTCATACTTTGTGGATTTCGGAAGCACCGAATGCTCCTGTCCCCAGGGAGGAGGGAAAATAAGCTGTCATTTTATTCCGTGCCCTGAAATTTCCCCCAACTGCATTGAAATTTTACAGCCTGCAGATGGATGCACTCAATGTAGGCGAATAGGCTGTACCCATGGCAGCAAGAAATACGAGGCGGGACACTCCTTTCAGCTAGACCAGTGCCAGGTTTGCCATTGTCCCAAAGAGGGTGGAAGGTTAATGTGTTCACCTATTCCTGGCTGTGACCTTCGTAGTGTTAATAAGCCCACGTGGGTAACGACCATTGAAAACAACAACCCTTTGAGAGACATTACCAGCCGTCATGACAACCAACAAATGAGTCCCGTGGAGCCATTTTCCAAGCTGGCAGTGGGAAACACTCTACCACTGTATAAGCAGGACCCACCCAGTTTTGGCACAGAGGATTATGACTATACGCTGGCAGAGCCGACGTCTTCAACAATCCAAGATCTGGCCCAACCGCTGGAATCTACTACAGTACCACCAACCTACCCAGAGTCAAGCTCCACTTCCTTCAGCTCCCTTGATGAGAGGAGACATGAGCTGAAAGAAACACAAAAAAGCCCAAATCCAGTGAGGAGCGGCGAGGATGAGGTCACACATAACATCGATCCAACCACTACAGGGACTCAGAGTGAAAAATCAGCATTGCTAACAACCACAACCACACAGAAAGTGGCCACAGAGAACCACAGGCCACCACCACAGGAAAGTGGAGAAAGGAGCATTACACATAACAGTGACAGAAACAGAGTGGTACAGGACTCTTTAAGAGACACAGCATACACTACCCATGCCACCAAGGCAGGCAGGCACTTTGGCCACCACAAACGCAGCCAAGGCAGTCGCACCGCAAATCATGGCGGCTCCCCCTCTGTCAGTCATAAGGGACAAGAAAAAGTCCCAGTGGAACACAGGCAGACGCTCGGTAAAGAGGAGCAGGGTTTGTATCCCACAGTCCAGCTCAGGCCCACCAACAGAGCCCCAGTCAGGGTGAGAGAGGATGGCGAGCAGCCTCAAAGACAGCCCCAGACCCTCAACAACTACCAGGCTCAGGATGTGGAGGGAGACACAGAAGGTGAGTTTGCATATTTTTGAAAAGTTTTACATAATACTGACCTTTTATGATTCGCAGCATCTGAACTCTTCTTGTTGAATAAAAAAAGACTGAAAGTGGTTGAATTTGAAGGAAATAAGAAAAATGTTTTGATTCATTCGATGCTTACATCAAAGTACATCACAATGTGACGATTTATAGGTTCGTGATGGCCTGTGTTGGCCTGTTACATTTTCAGAGGACATCTTCCTTTTCCTCCTCTCACATCCTGTCCTTTGAGAAGGAATTCATAATCACTCCATTCAAGCTGGCTCTGGACCAGGAAAAACAATTGTCCATGGAAAGTCTGTTTTCCCTAGATAGCATTTATCTACCTTATTCAGAGGAGAAAAGAACCATACTTAGTGTATGTTCATTGTCGTGCATTCAGGTTGAGAAAATGTTATATTCATTTCTCCAGAGGTTGGTAAATAGCAAGTTATAGTAAACCCGGTTCCATTCTTTCATTATTATGCTTCTAATATATCTAATAAATCCGGAAAGAGGAGCTGAAATTGCAAATTCTCTCCCTACTTTCTTCCGGTGAGAGGACTTGGGTTGTGCCTCCTGTGTATGTCCTTCATGTGATTATCATGAAGCATGTTCTCAAACAGATCATCCCATGTCACGGCGTATAGGCCAATGTACTGCAGGCTGTGGGATAGAAAGCAGACAGTGAAGTGATTACCAGGGTACCCAGAAGATGAGTTACACTGCGGAGGAAGATATGAGAAAATACACCATGTCTTATTCCAAAATGTGAAGTCACATACTGTACATACAAGAAATAATAATAAAAAAGAATCTTCTTAATCTCATACAATGCTATATAATAATCCAAAGTTCTGTTGCTTTAGCTTTAACAAATAATGTAATTTTATTCAGTTCCATAAGTGCTACTGATTAACAAAGTTCCTGCCGAGGAAAACCTGATTAGATCATAATTTCCCCGTACTTTATAGCCCTATGGCGCGGGGTAGTCTCACTTTATTTCCTCGGATGTAAGTGAACTAAATTATTGAATGGGTGAAATTTATTAGCCTTGTCATTTCATCCTCGTAACCACTCCAGTGACTGAATTACTAAAGAAATAGGTTGGGGATTCTGAGAACTCTGTCTTATTAGTGGTGTTTTGTCCAGCAGACCACAATCTGGGGGTGTGTGGTTAACGTACTTTACAACACCATGATTTTTGTTGAGACCTGTCAGGACTTTTCTTTCCTTTCAGCACCTGGCCTCCATAGGTATGTATAGTATATGCAGAACGCATATGTGAGGTGTCTCCATGGGAGTGAGTTTCAGAGGTACCTGTCAAGTTAATTTACCAGCATAAAGTCGGAGGATGTAGGTTAGAAACTGATTTGTTGCTGTTTGCAATGAAACCTTTTCATTAGGGAAGACTACAGACTCAGGTCAGGTCTGGGCAAAATGTGAGCGAGTATAGAAACTCTTATTTATTCAAGGAAAAAACAGATATTTGCTTTGACAGACGTCCTCAAAGGTTTTCCACACCAGCCATAAATGCATTACGATGAAGTCCAGCTAGCTATTCAATTGTAAATTATAGCTTCATGGTAGAGAGTTTGAGCAGGATGGGTTTTTCTCCAGGGATAAGGAGCTTGAACTAACTGGTCCAGCTGCTCAGTTTATAGGATGGAATGGCACTGTGAGGGTTCACTGGTCAAGGTCGTTGGACAAAATGAAGATCTGCAAAGCACTGACATGTTATAGCACAGACAGGAAAGCCCCAGCTGATAAGGGCCCGTGACTGATGCCTTTTATCAATGCCATTAGCTGAGTATGCCAAAGAGAGGAAGAGAGAAAGCATGAATAACAAGCACACAACTATTTTTCACTGAATATAAATGGGTTCCCTTTGCTGTGCAACAGAGCCCAAGATAAATGTTTTTTTTCTTTCAGTCAATAACTCCCTCTCATTTGCCCTCTCTCTTTCAAACCAGACGTGTGTGTGTGTGTGTGTGTGTGTGTGTGTGTCTGTGCACTCAGAAGGGGGATGGGATTGTTTAGGCTTTCTGATGCTGGGCTAGACCTGGTATAGGATTTCTTGGGGGTTGTACCTGTGAGCAGCATAATACCCATGTGATGAATGAGACCACTGTTGTGGCTTGATTGCCAGACGCTACTCACTGCTCCCTCATGAGCCGGTGTGATTACCCGTCTCCCATGAGGCTACTGGTTTCCAAATCTTCTTAGTAATCACCTCATCTGAAGCACACCTCCACACATGCTCCTCTCAGTAACCCCCCCCCCCCACCACCACCACCCTTCCTACTTTACCAAACACCAACCATAATGTCCAACTAAACTTCGATGAATGTTAGATAGGGATGAGTTGATATGACACATGGCTGAAACATAATTATCATCACAGCTCTGTCACAACATGCTGCACATGGGAGCGGGTTGACCAGATGTATAATTTTCCCTAGGATGAAAAAGGAGGGTGAATTCCAGAGCTAGGGCCATGTGAGAGTTCACTCCTACTATACCACTACTGTGAAGATCAGTATGAAGACCGTAGCCCACTCTGGTTAATCTAGGGTGCCTTCCAGGTCATATCTAGGAAATTTGGCATATCACCCATCCGCAACTTGTCTGTACTGAAAAACCACCCGATCCACACGTCACTCGTTCTTATAAATAATAAAAAAAAATATATCACCAACACCAGATGCAGGAAACCAGTCATAAAAGAGACCCACTGTGTAAGTAGAGACATATTGGTGATAAATTGTAACACAATAACAGATTTGCCTCTTTCTCTCATCTACATCTGTCATTAGCATACGGGCAAAGTGTAGCTGTATTCAGATGTTTTCATACTTACGATACGATACGATACAAACAGTCACTCTTGTTCTCTCCTCTAAATATGAAATACAGTAAACCTTTCTTATGAAATATTGGATGTTGATATAATGATTTCTAATGCAAAAAAAAAAGAAAAAAGTTTCTTCTAATGGGACTTGTAAAACTTGCCAATTAGGTAATATTGTTCCTCTGTGTTATTTTAGTTCACCAGGTCCAAAGTCAGGATTTGGACGGATTTCCTCTGGCAAGCAATGACTGAATTTCCTGTGTTCTGGTGTATGAGCAAACCTTGGAATATATAAGGAGTAATAAGGCAAAGGGATACAGGTTCAAATTACAGGACTGTGGAGAGTGCAGTAAGTGGCCAGAGGCATGCAGTGGAATATACATTAACCAGTTTAATATATAAAAAGGGGGCCTCTAATGCAGACGTTGTATTGCAGACAACTTTATAAAACCTGGTGAGGAGGTGGTTGTTTGGGTGTGTGCGGCATCTTAAGGTAACACAAAAGCTATAACTTGCCATAATTCAATGCAGCATTAGTGACAAGTCCTAACAGGGTGTGTTTTAGTCTCTCATTCAGGCTATCCAACCACAACGAGGTATAATTGGATTGGAGGTTACTATTTAAAACCATCAAAGACTGAGGCAAGCCTTCGAGGCAGTTAAGACAACTGAGGGAGATTAAGACAAAAGTTGTCAATAATTGAAACCTGAATTGGCTGTTCTGGATATGAAGTCATGGTGATAGCAGGAGAGCCCTCCCTGTTATGTCACAGCCAGCTGTTCTTGGACAGTGATTATTTGTTTCAGAGGACACGATATCTCTGCAAGTCCTCATGTTGAAGGTGAGAAGAACACTGTGTCGCTCCCTCCCACACTTAACACACACACACACACACACACACACACACACACACAAATATTCACAAACACAAACATTCTTTTTAAGCTTTCAGCATCAATCATCTGACATGTTCAACCACACAAGCTTGTGTGTTATTCAACATTGTTGGTCCTGTCCTCTGCAGCCCACCTGTATTGTAAATCACTGCCAAGTCTGCAAAAGAAAAGGCACATGAGTCTTGATAAGTGGCAGCGCGCTGCTTTATGACACCTCCAGACATGTCGAGAGTTGCCCTTTTTGGTTGTTGTTCTAGCTCCATATTTTCAGAGGGTGTGATGTCACCACTTTTGGATTTGGACAAGAGCTAAGCATCTGGTGTTAATGCTAGTCTAATGGGCAGATATAATGACAGGTCTGGAAGAGAGAGATGCTCCTCAGCCACTTTTTCAAGTGCGTATTTTAGATCCCACATTGTGCAAGCACAATAAATCAACATGGCTAATTATTGCACAGCTGAATGGGACAAGTTGCTGTATGGGCTTAATTAGAAGGTGAATCAGAGAGACAGGAAGAGAACTGGTTAGACTCAGACGGCCTATAACTTAGCCGAAATGGTTTATCATTGTTTTCATCCTCAGTATTTAGGTGAAACATAGTCTCCCTCTCAAGGATTTCATTCGCTAAATCCTTTGTAAACACGGTCATGAGCTGTATGTATTTTAACTCTGTATACATCCCACGTTGTGGATAGACAAATGGAGCAAATCTGTGTAATCTTCAACTGATTCCACCTGGAGAAAATGAATAGGAAGCAAAAGAATGAGGATGAATAATTATGCTCTCTGTCTTTTAATATACATTCACTCAGGTTCAAAGAGACTTGTTTAACTGCGCAGCTGGCACAGATACCGTAACTATGTATCAAAGAGCCATTGTGCCTTTCAAGGTTTAGATTTTTCTAATTTCTAAGCCTTTAAATTATGCACACCGCTCTTGTCACTTGCTCTGTTCTGAGTAATTGCGTTGATCTCGATATGTATAGGTAAGTGAAAGAGAAGTATTTCGACAAAAATATAGTGAATGTGGAGGTTAAAATGCGAGAATGACCTTTGGCGCTCTCAGACACTCTCTATGCTGAGCTTCATCTATTTAGAAGTCCAATAAGATTTTTGCTCAGTCTTTCCTCTGTGTGACCTCCACCTTCACTCAAGGCTCACACCGGCTAACTTGATACACTTTAATGTCCGCTTCCACAGTAGGACAACTGAACACCGACAACGGTCATACATCACGCCACCGCCTTACTTCATATCACTCTGCCAATCTTAACCATCGCTTACAAACAGGCAAAGTGGATAATGCAGTTTCAAATCTAAATTAAGGAACAAAATACATTATATATGTGCTGTCTCTGTGCTGTAGTTACTATTACTTCAATTATTCCAGTTCTCTCATTAAACCTGAGGTAATGAACAAAGTAAATCTTTATAAAAATAAATCCCATCTTACACTGGCGACGTGGCTCTAACCTTTAGGATGAATTCATATGATATTTAGTACATTCGTTCATGGTCCCCACATGATGAAGCCTACTGACTTTCCCATGAGTCTCACTTGTACTTTGTGTTCATTAGCAAATGTTAGCAAGCGAACACACTAAACTCAGTTGGTAAACAAGGTCAACATTACCTGCTAAACAGAAGCATGATAGAATTGTTATCGTGAGCATGTTGACATCAGTAAAGTCCAGACCTACTGCCAGGGTTGTAGATTCTTAGTCTTGCTATCATTTGTTTTCTTTTCTGTCAAGCTTTCTATCTTTTCTGTCACTTTTCATCTGTGCTACAGCTGGAAACACCATATGTCAACAGCAGACCTCATTATTTTAAGTAAATGAATAATTCCAGTGGTGCGCAGTGTAATCACATAAAACAGCAGAAATAACAAAATAACTAAAAATCTGGTTCTAATTGGATAAGATAAGATAAGAAGGTAAAACATTCAGCCGACAGTTAACAAATAGTTTTTTTGTGTGGATCCAGACTGAAGAATATTTTGTCATGTGTGGTGTGACTTACTGGGAAGTCATGGATGTCATGAGTTGTGTCTTCTACTGTGGCGCAGGAGCCACAAATCAAAGCTGGAATGCACTGCCCTGTTATTGAAGGACACGTGTATACACGTATATATTTTCCCTGTAAACGGCATAATGTGTTTTTGCTCTGTCTGCTCCCTGACCCACTTTGAAATGAAGTGCTAATGTGTGATTCTTTCACTCTGCTCCAGCTCTGATTAGCCAGAATGTAACAAAAAAAGGCCAATTTTGGTCTGAAGGTAATTTTTTATAGATTCTTGGGTTTCATACTCCTCCCTGCCAATGAAAGTGAGAGCAGGGTCAAGGAGTCTGAAAAGAAAAACACAGATTGTACTTGCTATTCTCAGCATGTATTCACCAAAACCAGCTCTAAGTCTGTTTCTATGAGACAAGTGTTCAGCAAAAGATGAGGTTCAGTTGCACTTCAAATATCCTGTAACCAGATTTTACAGCATCTCAGTAATGAGATTCTCAGATCATATGTGGTCACCATCCTGCTCCAGCTGAATTCACACTGGAACCCTTCTTTCATGTGATTCCTCTGAAGCGCTGGCTGCACTGAGTGGGATAAATCTGGATATGGGTGTTTGGGTTTCATTACAGTATCTGCCAAGGATCTGGTGAAGACCTGCTGTGAGACAGGGGAGAAATGGGCTGCAGTTAATGGTCACTGCAACAACATGGAGCCACCCACCAGAGATAGGCGCTCCATCTGCTGGTAAGGACATCATGAAACACCCATTCGTGTTATTTATCTTAATTCTTATAATTTAATGCAACACACTGTAAATCAGCTTTAATGGTCCTGGACTTAACAAAAAGGTGGATTTGAAGAAACATTAGTACATTGACATTATTATACAGATTTTCCTTCTAATTAAATTTGTAGAAACTTGAAAACACAGTGCAGTCAGCTCTGTAGCAGCACTCATGGGAAGAATAGTCAGCCTGCTCGTTGTTGGAGGGCCACAGTTGCAGTCCAAACACTTCTGCACTCCTTTCTAACATATCCCTTTCTCTGCCAGGACTGCCCAACAACAGTGCTGTCTCGGTTTCCTGAGAGAAAGCCGGTGCCTGGCTGGAATTAATGCCGCTAGAGCAGGAAGTATGTGTGAAGAGGATGCCAGCGATAAATGTGGAATTGATTCCTACAAGGCAAGTATCTGTGACAAGATACCACGGCAAAGTGCGAAACAGAGTTCACTGGGTTTACAGTCCAACTTAATGACATTGTAAATTTTCTAATTAAGCCTAATACAGTCTGAATTAGCGATTGGAAATTATATTAGTCACTGTCCGATTGAAAACATGTGTGGATGGTATTAGTCTGTAGCCAGTAAGAGCCCCTCTGTAGTGTTTGAGCAAGTTTATTTTTGGTATCTCCTCTGAGGATTATTGCTGTGGTGCCAAGTCCCTGTTACTTAATTACATTATTTAATTTTAGACAAAATGATTTAAGCCCAATTACAAATGAAGATTCCCTCAGTTCTAAATCCTCACTGTCTTCAAAGCAGACCTCTGCAATTAGATTTGTCAGAGGTCAGTTGTTTGGCCTCTCTGAAATTGTGGAAACGCAGACTGATAATTGATGCTGTAAAACAGTAGCAGTGGCAGACGGGAGATTTTTATTGCAGTCAGTGGGAGTCAAATCATGTTGACTGCGTAACTCTTATTATGTTCGTCTTGATTTCCCAAATCCACTCATTTGCCATCTGACCTGTGTGTTGAAGGATACTTACTCACCTACTCAGAGGCCCTTGAGCAGCACAGGGGCCATTATTGACTCTGTGCTGCAGTACAGCTCTTAAATATCGGCTTTCACCACCTTTCTGTAGAATCCCTGTAGATTTAGTAACATTATGCCATCTACAGCCACGCTACATCACATCGGCCATTACTTGAGTTTTATGTTTCTCCATGCCCCGTGCACTCTCAGGGGTGATCTCGCTGAGAGTTACAGGGAAACAGAGTGAGAGTCTGTGAGCAAGGGGACAGTTGCCCTACATTAAGATTTGTAACTATCAAAGCTGCCACCACACTGCCATGCTAGTGGCTCTGTGAGGCTGTTTAGACACAGCAATGCTTTCAGCTAGGTTTGCTAACACGCTCACAATGACATGTGGATGTTTAGCGAGTAATGTTTGCCATATTCTCCATATTAGTTTAGCGTGTTAGCGTGCCAACATTTGCTAATAAACAGTAAATGCAACAAATAGCTCAGAATGATACCATATTATTGGACAAATAAAAATTTTGACCTAATGATGGAGTTGGATGAAAAATCATGAGATCACTTAAATTTTTTAACATTACTCCTGAGGGAAACATGAATGGAGCATGAATTTCATGGAAATTCATCCAATAATAGCTGAGATTTCACTCAAAACCTCAAAAGTCAATCTCATGGTGGTGCCAGAGGAAAATTGAGCGAATCATCCAAGTCGTTAGGATTCATCATCTGGGAACCATATGTCTCTGCAAAGTTTTTGCCAGTCTGTCTAGTAGATGTTATTTCACTGCGTGGGTTCAACTCAGTTTCACAGAAATCCATCCAATAGTGAGTCTTTTACTAAAAGGCAATGTCAACCTCACGGTGGCACTAGAGGAAAACAAGGGGATCACTTAAGTCAGCAAGTTTCATCCTCTCCAGACGAAAATTTCATAGCAATCCATGCTGAGATATTTCAGTCTGGACCAAAGTGAGGAACCGACCGACAAGTTTGCCATCCAGAGCCATGTCGCAAGTACAGCAGAGAAAAACAGACAAAAAAAACTTGCATATCGTAAAACTGCGGGTATTGTTTTTGAAAGTGAAATGTATTAAAGTATAGCATCTACTGTATAGATGTATATGATCCATGATTACACGTATTGAGACTGACTGTGTGACCTGCAGGAGTGCTGTGGCTGCTGTTCAATGGGGCTGCAGTTCCGCAGTGAGGGGCATCACTGCGAAGCCCACCACTACCTGGGCTACCACTGCAGACACGTCTTTCTAAACTGCTGCAAGGGGGAGGAGGGTTTGGCTGGGAGCCAAGACGGCTGGCACTCTGTCAGAGAGAGGCCCGCCCTTGACTCCAGTCCACCACCAAAAAAAGGTATTGTCAACAAATACTCTCACACTCAAATACACACTCTTCAAACGCATGTTTCATGCCAAGGGAGGGGATGTTTGGTGGGCGAATGTAATACACACTGGTGCACTGCCAGGGAAAAGGACTGATTTAAACCAAAGGCGATCAATTTTCTTTATACTAGCTAGTTAAAAGGAAGCATTGTAGCAAGATCCCTGAAAAATAGTGCACCTCATGGGTCGCACAGAACAATGTATAATTGCCCAGTTCACCTCTGTACTGCAGTTCTAAGAAATCTAATCCCTGCCTGCCTGTCTGGAGTTGGATTTACATCTGTTTTGGTAAGCCACTCTGTAGTTAGAAGTACTCTTGTTCTGATTCGGTCTGGCTGCTATAAGGTGAAAAACTGATCAGCCATGTAGTCATGGGTGATCTGGTGCCTTGCATTAGGATTTTTTTCTACTTTTATGGCTGCTCAGTCAAATTAAACACTGCTGCAGATGAAACATCGGAAACACAGAAGGACATCTTTTGGTAACACACATTGTTACTTGTATTGATGCATTTTGTGCATCTTGTCATGCTGCACAATACTGTGTATTTTTGCAAGAGGCCGTCGAGGGAAGGGAGTTGCGCACTTGTTTAGGATATGAATGATGTGGTATGTGGCAGCGGTTGATGCTGTGTACTTATCTCTGTAAAAATAAACATTACAATAAAAACAAACGAGAAAAGAAACCCTCCTTATCGTTGTGGCCATTGTGTCCTCCTTGTAATTATTACACGTAAAATGTGTTTCCCTTCAGGGACATTGATAAAACTATTTTAAGCTTTTTATGCAGTTATTCACATCATTATACAGTTTCATTGCCTGTGAGAACATCAGCCACTCTCTCCATGTGCTGTAGTATCTGACAGCCCGTACCCTAAAGAGGCCTTCTCCATTGGTGAAGAGAGGGATGGGGAGAACGCAGTGGAGGGTCCCGTGGAGGTGGAGGACATGGATGAGTGTCTGATATACGAGGGCAAGATCTGCCACCACAGATGTGTCAACACGCCAGGCTCTTACCGGTGCGAGTGCTTCACTGGATACGTGCTGCAAGAGGACGCTTTCTCTTGTGCGCAAGGTAAAGTGGAGACCACCAATCTTATTTTGTCACACGGAGCCAGATAGATATTTCCAGAGATGCCAGTAGACAGGAAAGCGACTCTCTGTGCCATTTGCTCTTTGAAATGTGATTTACAGTCTGCATTCCTGTCAGGACGACCCCATTTGTCCTAATTTGTCTACACATTTTACAGTGTATGATTTTCCTGGTCTCTTTTAGTTCCTTCCTGTCTGCAAGGCCTGATGCTGCCTAATAATAGTTATTCTAATCAGAAACTAACATCCCTTTCCTGGACTGGCAGCAATGCTCAACTAATCAATAATTCTGTTGTTGTCAAAAAGCGTTTCATCCTGAGGAGAAATCACTGAAAATCGTTCTTTATACAAACTGAACCCTGAAGGTTTGCTCAGATGTGTTGTCAGGTAATGCTGTGTGACTTTTCTGCAGTGTACCAGACTTTAATCAACAGTGGCTTTCACCAACACCAGCCTGTCTCAACAGGATACTAATGTCAGAGCACTCAGCAAATTACAGTGATGGGATGGGGCTCACTAATAAAACCAAATGTTTGTCTGCAGGCTGTGCTTTTTCCTGTCTCACCTTCACTGCTATTACCGAGTTTCATCTGTAGCTACGAGACCTTCTATCATTGGATGAAGATGCAGGAATTGCACAAGGTTTAAGTCTCTAACTAAGACCGCAGTAGGTGGAGAGGTGGAATTCTGGATAGCACTGTAATTCGTCGCTCCTGTGATGAGATTATTCATGTTTCTGCAGAGACGGTGGACGAGGAGAACAGACTGAAGGAAGATGACAGAGCGGCGGTGGATCCCACCGCGCCCCTTCCGCCCCCCTCCCAGCCCACTGCCCCAGTCAACCCCTGTGAAGGTTTGAAACATACATCTTAATGAGGGGAGAGAGAGAGAGAGAGAGAGAGAGAGAGAGAGCTGCAGGGCTGACAGCTCCCAATGAGCACTTTCATTCACCCTCACAACTTAATCAGACAGCAGCATGCATCTTGATGTAGTCAAATATGTTTAGAGGAGAAGCCAGAACAGACTGCTGTAGATTGACATGTTATTATTTCAATCTCACCCTTTCCATGAAATGTAATTGTGCTGCAAATGTCAAACACAAGCAGCGAGATGGAATCAAAGGTTAGATTGTTTTCTGCATCAGCCACTACAGTTCCTCATATCATAATGTGTGCACGGTCACATTTTGTTTCTCTTGTTTGGTTTCCATGACACCAGGGTGGAGGTCCACCACACTGTGGGCCAAAAGTAGGAAATACAATATGACCAGGTCAGGGATCAACCTGGAAAAAGGAAATGAGCAAACGGCATTACAGCAAATAGTGTTCAGTCTCCCACGCAGAACCACAAAGCTCTCCTCTGTTTCACCCGACACACTGTTGTGTGGAGTAGTAGTACAGTATATTTCATTTGACCTCATTATAAACTATTATTTTCAGGAAACAGCCCCTGTGAGCAACAGTGCACCCCAGTGGGCGGAAGGCCGCAGTGCTCCTGCTTCTCAGGGTTCTCCCTCAGGGCTGATGGACACTCCTGTGAAGGTAAGGAACTAAAAACCTAGTTATAATGCAGAAAAAGATTTCTTACACAGACAATGTGGAAATTTTGTGCAATCATACGATGTGAGTAGTGCGGCTTGCCATTTCAGCCCTGGTTTCAGTTCTTTTTCAGCCACTGGAGTTTGGTTCCAGTTGAGGAGAGTTTCTTGGCAAGAATGCCTGTTACTGATTTGTCTCTCTGTCTCATCAGCGCCTCTAGATTTGCAGGGGAGATACAGCCCTAATCCCCTTCACTCTCAGCATCACACTGTGACACAGACAAAAAAAAAAAAAAAACATAAATGGGAGACGTTCGTTTCATCTTGCTCCTAAACAGACTTTCTACCAGAGGGATTATCCAAACTACCCATGCCCTATCACGATATATATCTCCCTGACTGCATACCATATATATATATATATATATATATATATATATATATATACCCTTTATTTTCATGCGTACTCAGAATGGCTGTGGGCTGTGTGTTTTATCATGAGGCTGATCAACTACTGCTCTATGTGTCTAAGCTGTCTGCCTAGGGATATACTATATCTTAAAGTTAAGCCATAACCGCTGGTCTGTCTCCTGCTTGACAGTAGCAAACGGTGGCAGTGACACAGAGAGCAGCTCAGCGTGGTGACAAATTTCTCACAGTGTGAATGTTGTACCCGGCGGCCTTGCCCCTAATCTCTCTCCCAAAGGAGGGTCTGACCTGTCTCCTTAATCTGCTTCCCACTGCTGACTGTTATACACACTCCATGGATCAGCTGACAGCATCTTTTGTACCTCTCCTTGTCTGCTTTTTCTAAACCTCCTCATCCAGCGTCTTCTTCTGCACATTTTACTCTTTCTTCTCAATGACACATTTGTCTTTTCTTATACTTCTTTTCTTTTTTCTTTAAACATCTAGATGTAAATGAGTGTTTGTCCGCGCACGCCTGCCAGTTGAATGAGCGCTGTGTGAATACTGCAGGGAGTTACATCTGTCAGAGACAGATCACCTGTCCCCCGGGGTACCAGATCAACAACGACATTTGTGAAGGTACGCCACAGCTTATCAGCATTAAGCAGCATCAAAGTGTTCACTTCCACCCACAGTGAATATGTTGTAAATACCAGCAGGAGAGCATTTGTATTACTGCATGTTCACAATGTGAGGAAAGACACATTGTTCAGGCAAACAATCACTTTTACCACCTTTTTAAAATTTTTACATCCAGTTATTATGTAATTTCACACAGACAGGAGGGAATAATTGGAAATATGACTCCAGAGAGCTATTTCCATTTAGTCCCAGTATGAAGAGCTGCCTGGCTTGTCTTAGGGGGTGGTGCCCGACTTTCAGATGCAATAGTAAACCTCCCAATATGTCTCATTATTTCCATGCACCATAAGCTGTTCCTGTGCAGAGGTCTCGTTCGTACAGCAGCAGCGGTGTTCAGGAAGAAGCACCCCCCTAAGATGAGTTTTAGATGTGCTGTAATGTGCTGTTTGCCGCTGCAGATGGGTTTCTGCAGGCTCGGCCAAGGAGACTCGGCTAATCTTCAGCTCCTTGTGAACTTAAAGAATGTTCAATCAGGCAAAACGAGGATTTAACAAGAAAGTATGTTTAGCGGTAGGCCTCCCAAACAGCTGCCACTTCAGGCTGTCGGCATAAGTGGTGAGAGAAAAAACATCTTTGTGCCGTGCTACCTATTTTCTATTCATGGCTTACTAAGAGACTGTAATGAAACTCTCCTTTTGCCTCCTCTCACAAATGAAACAAAGTTACTGCACAGGGGAAAACTGAATTGTGTTCCTCTCCCCTGTCTAAACAGAATGACTCAATTAAGACAATTGCATCAGTGCATCAGTACTCACTGTAACTGAGTGTTTTAGAGAAGCTTTAAAGATCTGATCACTTCTTCTGTCATAGTTCAGTCAAACCAGGATGCACAGAAGTCATACTACCAAAATCAGTGCAACCTACTCTTTCCAGTAGTAGAAGGTTATTTAAATACAATCCAATTATTTGTCTGCACATGCAAAGTTACAATACCAACAAGAACTGCTAGTGGTAAATGCAGCATGATTTTCGTGCAAATTTGCCAGTTGGCTCAGGTAAAGCCTACAGCTTACTCAGTGAATCATGGCAGCATTACACTTCCTGTTTACATCATCCAAAGCACAATGGGAATCAAAAACAAACAACAACAAAAAAAAAAAAAAAACCCACCAAAAAAAACATGATTGACAGAATCAATATCAATGAGCTTTTTTTATGATTTTCATAATCAGTGAGAGAACTTTGGACAAGGATTCAAAGCTATATGACTGTAAATATAGGGTAAAAAACAGCCAAGGATTCAAGGGGTTAAATTCTCCCACACAGTAAGTTAACTCTGTGACCTCTCTAGGTTCCTTGAGCTCATTGCCTTCACCGGGAGGTCACTGTTATTCTCTCGCACATTTATCCTGTGTCCTGGCTTTTCTCTCTCTGTCTCCCTCAGTGTCAGGCTCACTCAGCTCTTGTGGACTCTGCCAGGCTTGTGTCAGGAGCAAGATGCTCAATCACTATCTGCTGTTTAGAGACCTACCCCATATCCGCAGGGCTCCCTGCCAGGGCTGGTTTAGGCCTCCATACAATAATTATAGTGGTGAAATCCTGCAGACCTGCTTGAAAACAGAAGATACTGATGCATTATGCACATACACACATACACACACACACACATATGCACCACCCTCCAGCTTCGGTTCATACTATGGCAACAGATGTGGAAGGCTGATTGACGGGAGGTAAATCCCTTAGCAGACAGGTGTTCAAGGACTCTGGGGGGGAATATACTGGAATGTTCGCTTGCACACTGCACAGGAAGACTGCTGCATGTGACTTCTGCTGGTTTGAGTCATTAATCTGACTGAAATAATAGACTGTCATTCAGGCCATTCTTTTGTAACAGGCGTGATTAGCACAGATAAGATTCCTACGTTGTAATACAATTCTTTCACGCTTGATTAACCTCTAGAGTACTGAGAGGGAGAGCTTCACCACAGATGAGCAGCAAGGAAAAGTGAGCACCTGTACAATCTGCCGTTGAACCACAGTGCCACCTAGTGGTGAAACGTGGCTTTACACGCCTGCGTCTTGCAGCACACACTGAGTTAACATGTGGTAGATTCTTAGACTGAAAATAATTATGTTTGATTTGTGCTTTATTTGCACTTAATTTCTTCCTCGGTCCGCATCAGCTCATTTATTTATCTTCTCCCTCAGATATCAATGAATGTGTGGAGGGGCGCCATAACTGCGGGCTTGACTTTGAGTGTGTGAATACCGCGGGCTCATTCAGGTGCAACCCCAAAGCTCAGTGTCCCGTGGGCTTTAACCAGGATGCACAGGGCAACTGTGTAGGTAAGGGAAATCACTTTCTTAATGAGGTGATTATATAATTATTGTCCCTTGCAGCACTGTTTTCAATGTTTAATAGTCTTGGGCAAGAGCCAGATGTATTGATGTGTTCACTCAGTGATTACATCTTGTTTTCTCACTGAAATTGTGCTGATAGAAGCAATAATTAAATCATTAGGTGATAGTCTGGAATTAAAAACAAGTCACAGTGTTAGTGTGTGTCACTTTGTAAAAGTTAAATATTATAGAACAAGCAAGTAAGGGTGTATTATTCAGTTAAATTAATTTCAATACAACTATTCATCGCTGCCACCTAGATGTGTACGTGTGTGTGTGTACAACAACTACACACACAACAGATGGGAAAGAAAAACAAATATTGTTAATCACAAAATTAAAAATATTCAAAGGCTAAAAACCTAAAAGAATCTATCTGGAACTGGTAATAGAAAACAGTCTAAAAGGATTGGACCAAGTATAAACAGTCTAAAACCCTACAGTGGTAGTGAGGCCATGCCAAAGCATAAAAGCATAAAAACAGGTGTGTTTTGCATTACAGTCAATATGATTCTTGTTTTAGAGATTCCCTATCTTGTTCCCAAACACAGATGAGTGAACCAGGACAGACACACAAACAACAAAATTTCCCCACAGGTGAATCAGAGACTGTGTAGACATCATGGTCATACAGCGTGCAGGTGAATCAGCGGGGCTGCAGTGACAGAGGGGTTAAATGCCACACAGACAGGAGATCAGAGAGGTTGCTGTAAGGGGCTGCAGAGGGGTGGATAAAAGCCGATCCTCCGTCCTCCTCCAGTACAAACTGATGCTGTGGAATTAGCCCCCAGGGGCAGGAACTGGGGCATGTCGAGGCAGCCGACGCCACTGTAAAAGGAGTGTAAAAGAAATGCTCTGAGAAATGAGAAAATGGGGAAAATGTCAGATACCCACACACACACACACAACAACAAAGTTATCCAGGGGAATGCATCTGTGTGATGTGTGTTTGCTTTGATATGTGTGGCAAAAGAGCTGCCCTCTGGTCTCTCGTGCCCTGCCTTTGAGCCTTTGGGTCTTCCCTGTTCTTCTATCTTTCCTCACCTTTATCTCACCACCTCTCCTTCTCTCTGAACCAGACATTGATGAGTGTGGTGCTTTGGCCCAGCCATGTAGTCCGGGATTTAACTGCATCAACACAGCAGGATCCTACATGTGCCAGAGGAAGATAATATGTAGCCGTGGCTATCACGCCAGCCCTGATGGATCCCGATGTATCGGTAAGTTTTGAAGTTGGTACACGAGGAGCGTGGAATCAGATTTGATACACAGACTGTAGGAGATTGTCAGCAGCAAATCTGATGCTGGCAAGAGACGTGTGAGTTGATTTTTGCTCATGCACTTACATAAAAATAAAAAAATTAAATAATCAAAGAATAATATTACTTTTCTTTTGTATTTCTTAATGATTAAATAATATAATAATATACAGGAGATTTATAAGCTCAGAACTGATAACAAAAATTACATCCATGATTGATGCTGCTTGAGTTTCCTGAATCTCATCATTGTCTCTTTACCGTTCTCGTGTGTCTTGTAGATGTGGATGAGTGTCAGAGCAGTCTGCATCGATGTGGAGCGGGACAGCTGTGCCACAATCTGCCTGGTTCCTATCGCTGTGAATGTCAGACGGGCTATCAGTATGATTCATTCAGGAGGATGTGTGTAGGTATGTTGGCCATCACGCACACATCATCATCATCATCATCATCATCAGAAGTACACATGCTAAGTTTTAAAAGAAGGAAAAAAAGGAGCTTTTTATGTTCTTCCTCTTCCTCGCTCATACTGTGCTCCCCTTCCCTTCCTCTCGCCCTTCATCTCATTTCTCACTCTTACTGTAAAGCTAACCCTCTTCTTTGTCTGCCTCCTCTGCTGCTCCTCTGCTGCTCCTCTTTATTATTCTGTGGTGGGAGATCTGCTGCTGTTTCTCAGCCTCTGCTGCCGCCACTGGTCTACTGATCACGTCTGCTGCTGCAGAGAACTCTGTTCTGCCCCTGCTACTGCTCCCTCTGTTTGTGATTCACTGTGTTGTGACTCTCATAATAATGGACTCTGCCCAAGTGTTTAGACTATCAGCAGGCAGCTGGTCCCCTCACACTACACTCTTCGTCGACATGCGCACGAACATGCACAGGCATGCACACGTACACAGTCGTGTGCAAACCTGCACATCCTTGGCTACACGTGCACTTGCACACATGGGTGCAAACACACAAATGCAATACACACTTTCAGAGGTATGATGACTCTGCTTCTTCCTCTCAGATGTGAACGAGTGTTGGCGCTACCCAAGTCGTCTGTGTGCTCAGACCTGTGAGAACACCCCAGGCTCCTATGAATGCTCATGTACCTCTGGCTTCCGCTTATCCGGCGATGGCAAGAACTGTGAAGGTGTGTGTGTGTGTGTGTGTTAATGTCTGCCTGTGTGGGTGTGTGTGCATCTATGTGAGCGTGTTGACGCATGTCGTTGTATGTTTTTGTGAATTTGTGTGTGAAAATATGCCTGTGTGTGTGTGTGTGTGTGTGTGTGTGTGTGTGTGTGTGTGTTTGTTGGTGAACCAGGGTTGTGTGTGTGCATGAACAGTGCAGGTTCCTCGACTGATATTAAAGCTGGCCACTGTAAAGCATATTGCTGAGGATGGATGGTTGTTAGAGGTATTACTGTATTATACTGTGTATCATGCCATGCCTTCAAGCACGAACCAGTAAAAACATAATTGGCTTAATAACAACATCTTGTTTATATGTTCGGTTAAAACCACTGGAGATCCTTTGATCAAGTGAATTGTGACAGTAATGAGCTCTAACCTCTAATCTCCAGATGTGAATGAGTGTTTGGCCAGCCCATGCAGTCAGGAGTGTGCCAACATCTATGGTTCCTACCAGTGCTACTGCAGACAGGGCTACTACCTCAGGGAGGATGGGCACACCTGTGAAGGTGCGGTGCGCTCTATTACACATCAGAAGCACCACGTTTATACCGCGCTTATGTTTGGACAAGTTTCTGAATCGGTTTCTCATGTTTTACGTCCTCCCTGTCACCCAGACATCGACGAGTGTTCCCAGAGCATCGGCCACCTCTGCACCTATAAGTGTGTGAACGTTCCTGGCAGTTACCGGTGTGCTTGTCCTGAATATGGCTACACCATGTCTCCAAACGGACGATCTTGCAAAGGTGAACCCCTCCCTTCAAAGAAACCAAACAAGAAAATCATACATGCACACTCAGTTACTTTATTGGGAATGTGCCTCAATGAGTTCTGCTCTGAAATAGATTTTTAAAATGGCTCTACACCCATTTCACTCACATAGAGTGCATAGTAGTGGTTATGCTCAGATAATTATAATTGGTACTTTTACAGTGGCTCAGTAATTACACAGTCTATAAAACTTTATTGGCCTAAAAATCTTGTCTCACTAATTTGCATTTTTTACTAGAGCAGTTCTGTTCCCCACAAGGACGACTTTTTGTCCTACATGTTTCAGCAATGAGGCTTTTCCTCAAAGTTCAACTGTCCTGTGTCAAACACACACATTTCCTCCTCCCCAGGCACTAAACCAGCTACTTGTGTATAACTGTGTGTTTTAGATATCGACGAGTGTGCCACAGGGGCCCATAACTGCTCCCTAGCTGAGACGTGCTATAACATCCAAGGAGGGTACCGCTGCCTTTCCCTCAGCTGTCCCCCCAACTACCGCAAAGTGTCCGACACGTAAGCCGGACATCGGTCGAACACCCACACCAGTGATACCTCACTGATTTGACAAAAAGGAAGATCTGATTTCTGACCTTCCCTGTGTCCCTTTTAGGCGCTGTGAGCGGATCAGCTGTCCCAACTACCTGGAGTGTCAAAACTCTCCTCTGAGAATCACCTACTACTACCTCAGCTTCCAGTCCAACATCGTCATCCCTGCTCAGATCTTCCGCATCGGGCCCTCCCCCGCCTACTCCGGGGACAACGTCATCGTCAGCATCACGCAGGGAAATGAGGAAAACTACTTCAGCACCAGGAAGCTGAACGCCTACACGGGTGCTGTGTACTTGCACCGGCAGGTTGAGGGTCCAAGAGATTTCCTAATTAATGTGGAGATGAAGCTCTGGAGACAGGGGACGTTTACTACTTTCCAGGCCAAGATCTACGTCTTCATCACAGTCAACTCGCTCTAACAGCTGGAGCTGATCTGTGGCCGCCATGGACCTTAACACAGCTCATGAGGACTTTTCATATCACTATGTCATAAGATATACCACTGTCTGTCGTGATTGGTTTGAGTAGTTAATCTTTCTTATGTCCGGCTGAATATTAAAACTTTGCTGCAAGAGTAGTAGAATGAAACTGTCTGATTCTGATACCTTGTCATTTCTTGTCATTTCACACTTGAATTGCAAATCTTGTCATTAATTTCCTTGGATGTGAAAACCCATTCCTTACTTTCAAGAATCCATTTACATTTGCATATAAAATAATACATATGGAGATACGAAAAGATCGAAGAGTTTCTGCTGGGGTTTTTAAAAAAATATATTTATCTTAGTTTTCTCCTGTTATCAGATGATGTGTAGTTTGATGACTATTGTGAAAGCAAAGGAAACTGTTTCGTAAGAGTTTCCATCAAAGTGCCTGAACGTGTTTGTCTCTTCTCTCCTGACCTGTACTGCTGTCTTTGTTGTGTCTTTGAGATATTTTAAAACCTAATTTAATGTTACTCTATGTGGTGTATTTTTATATCCCTGTAATCAGACACATTATAAATGGATGTATCATATTTTTTATGCTAGATTCATAAGCTTCTAAGTATTTTAGTCAAATTTATATACATAAATTTAAAAACACCACTTTGTTTTTGAGTATTGGCTAATTGTATTTATTAAGAGGAATATTGTTTGTGGAGGAGGAGTGTGAAGTGTGTGCTTTTGTTTTCTAATCATTCCTGAGCAATTTCCACTTGTCAAACCTGTCATGCACCAGTTCTTGCTCATACACTTATGGTGAACATTATTCCTCAATGAAGTTGGTAAAGTATATAATCCAATAATCCATTCTTGTCGGGACACGTCACACGGTAAATATCCGTGCCTATTTACATACCTCTTCACACCTTGCTCGTGAACTCACCATGAGCATCATCCATCAGCACGCAGCGGTTTGATGCTCGCACATTTTATGATGGACAATAAAAGCAATGATCATGTTGTGTTTGATACGAAATAAAATTCTTGTAGTCTTCTTATATTTATCTGTAAAGTCTTTTTGACTGCACAGTTGAACATTTACTGCAGTTTGCAACATAGAAAGAGTTACACTCCCACCTACAGGGTGAATGCAGCCCTGCACTCTAAAATGTTGGCTTTCCTCCAGGGCAGCAGAAGTGTCTTATACAACACAGCACTCTTTAAATCTCATGAGTGGAAAATGCACAAATTTCTCTTTCATAGTGAAGAAATTTAAATCGATTAAAGTATACAAATTTGACAAACAAATTAGATGATTCTCCTTTTTTTTATCATCTCCATTTTAAGCTATAACGTGACCTGCTGCCCCTGCTCAGAGTTCAGCGAACCTCCTGGACCTGCTGTAATCATCGGAAAGGGTGTGAGTGTCTCTGTGACAGCTGTATTAATGCATGTTGCACATCCAAACAGAGCTGCTCGCCAGTTTTCTGTTCTCTCGGATGAGTTATACTGTCAAAGGTCATTTCAACAAAAGAGACTGATTTCTATGATTTCTGCACTAATTTTAGTCCCTTACTCCTCGCTTGGTGACAGTGATAATAGTTGGTTAGTCCCAGAAACATCAAGGAAACAATCAATACAGCTCTCATCTGAGGCGTTCCTTCTGACATAACTCACAATAATAGCTATGTGTGTGTGACTGACTCGAGCTTTCGAACACACCCAGTGACTGAGATGCCACTCTTGGTATGTACAATATATAACGAGCCCTAGAGCTGTGATTGATGTCTCTTTCCCCTAATTAGCTTTATCTGCTCTTCAAGATTAGGTGGTGCTGTGTTTCAGGGACAGTGAATCACGCATCCCAGACAGGGGAAGATACACACATCTATTATGGGTTTAGGGACGGTGACAGGAAGTTTTGAAATGTCCTGGACTAAGGAAGAGGGACTGTAGTTATAGAAGAGACACACACAGTGCTGCAAAGTCACTGTGCTAAAGATCATCAGGTCTGCTGTATGGTCTCAGTGTTGTCCCAAATGTGATTGGTGACTTGTTTTAAAAATATCCACTGATAGCCATAAGTAAATTACATAAACTCTTTAAGAACCAGTGATATCAATGTTTTTAAAATCCTTTTATTAATGTCACTGTTATAGTATAATATGTTTGATCAGTTTATTGCAGTTTTATTGTATGTTTATTTTTTTTATTCAATTTCAATCTCCGTACTTTGACTTTGTAACTCACTTTGTAAACAAAGTTGAGTATTATTATTATCATTATTGCTAATGCTGCAGAATTTTAGGCATTAAATTCATTCATCATTCATCTTTGGCTGCAGGGGATCTGAGGGATGGTCTGGGAAAATCTGGGTTAGGAAAATGAATGGGGAATGCTCTACCTTCAGTCAGTAGTAAATGATGACATGCCCTTGAGCAAGGCACTCAAATCACGTTGCACCAGCAGAGATCCGCCTGGGTTGTTTTGTCCAATAGTTAGCATTATTTCAATTAATATTAGAATTAGGCTATTTCCCCAAACTTTGCAAACTGTTATAATTTAGCCAGTTATAAACTTTTGTGTTAGTATTTGTTACTGACTGTTAGTGAGAGTTTTAGTGTAAAGCTTGACTTGGTCAAAACTACCTACTGGTACTGGGTGAAGTCAAGCTTTGACCCAAACTAGATCAATGTTGTATAAAATGCTGCTCACCAGGGATCCAACCATGAACTGCAACATCACAGCTGTGGACCTCTGACCCCATTATCAATTTCCTGTCTTATTTTGTCTTTATGCTGTTTAACAAAGACATAAAATGCCCAAAAAATTATTTATAAAGCCCAGTATCACAAATTGGCCTCAAGGTGCTTTACAATCTGTAAAAAAAAAAAAAACCCTTTGTCCTTAATCCCTTTATCCTTACACGCCCAGTTTTTTCAGAATCAGGATAAATTCCTTTTATATCAGAAAAAATTTAAGAGACCTCAAGAAGAGCAACAGAGGAAGGATCAAGAAAGAAAGAAGTTCCAGAGAAAGGTGTAAACATTTAGGTCTTTACATTATCCTCACATATTGTTTCTGGAACGTGAGTTGGTTGTTGAATTTTTAAAATATATATTTGTTTTGTTTTAATCTCCATAAATAATCCCTTTCTCTGCCACGGTATTAGGAGGGTGACAGAAATCTCAAACTGACAAAAATCCTGGCCTGGAGAAAATAAAGATAAAGGCCCCTTGACTTAAATTCAATAATAAAATGAAAAATAATTAACGCTTTAATAATAATTAGCTTTGTTGCTAAAAAATAAAGTGCATGGATTGTATTGAGTAGCATTTATGTAGGTGTTTATGATGATGATGATGATGATGATGATGATGATGATGATGATGATTTTCTACAAAGTCTAATCACTCTTAAGAGGCTACTTTTGGAGGGAAAAAGCGAGTCTGGGTGGAGGATGGAGCGAAGGTGGGGTGAGGATGGAGTGTGATACGAGGGGGGAGGAGGGAGAGGGTGGTGTTACAGACACGCTTGCCTTTGATAGCTCAGGTGGTCATCACCTGAGGGGGAATAGAGCGTTAATGGGCATTCTCAGCAGCAGACAAGCACAGGCTAGCGCTCCCTCTTCCCTGGCTGCCATAAACAGGGGGAAGTATGCATCATTAGATTAGGCTCAAGCTAACTACCTGCAGTCAAGCCCACTCCACACAGTAGCTAGCCGTGTGCAGAGTGGACAGGCTCAACCTCCGGCCTCCCACTGCTCAGTACGATTGGCTGGGTCAGCTGTGAGTCTTGAGGCACTGCAGTGTGATTGGTCAGTTTGTGGAGTGATTAGCTACATCACAGGAAGTGTTATTATTGTAGATTATGTTATGTGTCAACATAACTGTGTTATAAGCAATTATATTGACAATAGGATATGATGATTTACCACTTATAGAACACCTTAATTACATTGGGAGACAATAGAGATGCCTATCAGAGCTCAGTCTGTGAAAAACCAAAGCGCTTCAAGAGAGTTTATTAAAAGGTAAAACAACCCTGGAGCAAATATGATTTCCATGGGTGGATCACAATTATTTTGGCGAGGGATTGAGCATGAAAAGACACATGGAGAGCACAAAGAACATTTCTGTAAGCTTAAACCTCAACGGGTTGAAATAAAACCAAACAACTCAGGATAGAGAAGTGCAGAGCGAGATATTATGTTTGTCTTAACGCACATGTAAAAGGAAAACAAGCAAAAAGAGAGAAGAAGAGTTGGGAAACACTGAAAAGAAGACAGAGAGAGGAATTTGCCTGAGAGGAGAATGAAGGAAGGTATGTGAGGTTGCCTGTCACTTTGAGGCGCCTGATAGCTCAACCTAGGTGTCATCCCATCGCACTTGAGCAGATATTGCACCATATCTCTAATATTCCACCTCTGTGAATGGACTTGATCATACTGCATGCACGTTAATATTGAACCAAGCTCTAAAAAAAAAAAGAAAAGACATTTTACCTTGAGTCCGACCTGTGAGAAGGAAGAGATGCAGGTTAGAGTATGAGATTTAGCCCTCAGGGCAGATCGAGAAGAAAACGAGGCTCATCCCTGCAGGAGTGGATCAACCTGAGGGGAAACTCCTCTCCAAGGCTCCCTGGGTGGGAAGATTTACAGCAGTCTTAATCACAGGTCGACACCTTGGCAACAGGTTCTCTGGCCAATGGGAGAGGAGCCACACATGATCGCCTTGTTAACTGCCATTTTTGACAGAATGTAATGCTAAACATCTTTGGCATGTGTGACTTTTGACACCACAAACCGTGTTTTCTACTTTCTGGATCTACAGTATCAACTCGCTCATAATTAGGGTTACATTTGTAGGACTGTATAGTATGGAACATGTCATTAAAGGGTCAGTTCATCCAAATTACAGAAACATATTTTCTCACTTACCGCTCATGGTATGTAGCCAGGACAGCATGGCTGCTATTCACCTTGTGTGTGTGTGTGATGATGGCCAGATGTGGTCGTGTAGACACCTACTGTCATGGGAACACCGAGGCAGCTGGCAGGTGTTTATCAAGCGGTAACCTCTGAAGCTGAAAATTGAAGCCAACATGGAAGCACCAAAAACTGCACTTCTTTGATTGGCCGCTTGAGGTTGGCTCCAAAAGCGAGTCAATCCCAATAGACTCCCATGTTAAAATGCTCAACTTTAGAAATAAACATGTTTACAGCCTGGTACAGAAAACAGTTTTGATGAATTTTTATATACTCACCTACTTAAATACTTTAAATTGTATTAAGGCTTAAAGATCTGCATAATTGAAGGCATGCGGGTGACCGTACTCCTGCCACAAGCCGGCACGCAGCGAAGTCTCAGCTCCATACGCGCCCCTCCTCTTTCCAAGTTTTTGTATTACCCAGGAGTTCGGCAGGGTCAGGTACTTGCAAGGTGGCGACGGTGGAGCAGCCCACTCTGAGCTTCAAAACCGCTCTTCAGAAACCTGTGGGTGACATCACGGAGGCTACATCCATCTTTATTTACAGTCTATGATAATTTATATGTCTGTGGACATTTTGTCAATGCAATGGCGTCACAAATGTAGACAATAGTCGCAAAAAAAAAAGTGTGCGTGTAGTTGAGTGGTCCGACTGATGAATACTGTACTCGTTCTCTGGGTATTCATGGGTCAGACCGTGTTAGGATTAGGACCTTGACCTTTTTTCCACCTCTTGTGCTCTGCTGTTTTCCCCTCTCTCATGTGTTTGTTTGTTCTCAATTTGTCATCTGTGTCTGTATTTGTGTGTGTGTGTGTGTGTTTGTGTGTGTGTGTGTGTGTGTGTGTGTGTGTGTGTGTCAGCTGGTACCTCCTGCTGACTCCAGTCTCCATACTCACCTGCTTCTCATCATGCAATCAACTCCACAACCTGCTGCAGTATAAAGGAACGGTTCAGCTCACCATTCTTCGCCAGACCGCTCTGTCACATTGAGTGGTACAAACTCTACGGCCAAACTGTGTTGCAAACCCGTTGCTCTGTGTCTGTGTTTGTTTCTGTCCCGTCATCTGCCATACTATCAACAGTCTCTCGCCACCATCGCCATCACCAGCCCTATTCTCCACAATCTACATAATTTATAATAAAAGACTTGCTTTTTTAATGTAATAACATGAGCACCACAAACTAAATTCTGTGCCATTTCATTGATGTGGAGGTGGAAGTCTCAGAAAACGATAATTCAAAAAGCTGGACAAATAAAACTTAAAGTCTTGCGATGGGATCACACCAGCCACAATGTCCGTCAACATGTTCTGACCCATGAGTTCTCAGTAGTGCTCATTTAGGAGCTGAGTAAACGGATAAACAGTGTTGTTCTTCCAGTCGTTAGTTCCACCATTTATTCACAACTATTGAATGGATTGCCCTGAAATTTGGTACAGACTTTCACGGTGCCCAGAGAAAAAATAAAAGTACTTTGACAATTCCCTGATTTTTTTTTGTAGCGCCACCATGAGCTTGACAGTTTTGCTTTTGAGTGGAATGTCTCAAGAACTGATGGATGGATTCGCATGACATCTTAACTGTCAGCATCTTAGCATTGTCACTGTTAGCATGTTAGCATGCTGAGTCTAACAATTATAGCCTACCTAAAAGCACCGCTCTGTCCATGAACAGTCTCACAGAGTCACTAGCATGGCTGCAGACACTTGGTGAACTCTTTAACAACCAGGTGTGTGCTTTTTAAATTGCAGATATGAGACCAGACTTACATTTGTGTAGGTTAATTGATTCATTCAGCTTTAAAATCTGAAAATATTGTATTGATAAGTATAGAAAAAGAAAGTAAGCAATATACAGTTTTTCCACTTTTGTTCAAATTAATATTCACCTAATTTCACTATTTGCTATTTTACCAATCAGTCAACATCTACGTACTTATTTTAATTAAATACCTATTTTGCTCCTTTAATTGATGATGACAGTGATAATGAAGATGATGATGCATCAACAGGGTATATCAGTGTAGACCATCTGCAATCCAAATCATTTGTGTTTATCTAACCATACCACCAATGCCTTGAGTTGTGATGAAAAAAAAAGGGCCTCCCCAATTTAAGCAGTGATATTTCACAATATTCAGCAAATGAATTTGCAAGATGCAACAGGTACTGCACTGCTTTCATGACTGTCTGCATACCAATGTGACCGCAGTCTAACTATTACTCTCTTTATCTCTGCCCCCTCCGGCACCAAGGTAGAAAACCCTGTGTTGTCTTTCCAAAAAAACCTTTCTTTAAATCTTCTGTGGGATATGTACATTTGTTTGTGTTTACCCCTACAGCAAAGTCTGTTTATGACTGTTTTTCATTTATAAGAAAGCAAAGTGCAGCATCCTGAAAAATAGTATTAAGACAATTCTCTTGAACGATTGGATATGAGACTGAACACCACATGTGTTGTGGTGGTAAAGACAACATTCTCACTCAGTTGCCCACCGCCTGAGCCCTGGCAGTGTTTTGTTAGAGAGATTGATGCCTGTGTGTTTATTTGGTGTAAATCCTGTTGTATGTGGCAGTGCGCAGTTTCATTCTGACTGACAGCTGCTCAATATTCTTGTTCATGAACACAAGCAGCAATCAGCATAAATCATGTCATTCACTGCACTTTATACGCTTCAAGAAATATTTTTTTTAACGACAGGTTGATTTGTTGTTATTTCTGTCTAATTGTCTAACTTGTCACTGATGCACACGCTTATGACTCACAAGCAACACGCCCACATAATGGTCTTGTTGCAGTGGGGAAATTTCCCTAACTCTGCCCAATAACTTACAGGTAACAAACAACTGGAAAACTGCTTCACCTGACATACAGCCATTTTTCTGGCTGACGGGGGGGGAAGCCACAGAGAACCAGTGGAAATTCTCATCAGGCTGAAACAGTGTCACTGCAAAGGTATGAAAGAGAATGAGGTCTGAGTCCTGTCAGATCTGTTTTCCCCTCTGACGCAGAGTGGACAGTAACATCAAATGTCATGTGTGCATGTGCCATGGAAAATAGGTCACGGCTAATGTTGACTAAATTCAGACCTTGGTTCACCCAAATTACAACACAGCACTATCCTGACCTGCTCCTGCAGTAGCATGTACAAATGCATATAGCTTTGGTTTCATTTGGCCAGGTTTCGAGATATTGGTAGTTCTGTCTATGGTCTGGGGATGGTCTGGAGTAACAAGAAAATTGTTCTGGAGACAGATGTTATACACTTTTAATGTTTCAGCCACCACAAACGAAACCACATTTGCTTCCATTGTATTGTGGAGTTTAATTGAGGGAATACACTCCCTGGCCACTTTATAAGCTACAGTGAACACAACAGATCTGACACAAATTCTATATTTAGGACGTTTATAATGTTGAGTTTTTGTTGACACTGTCATAGAAGTGTTAATTCAGCTAGAGACGGGTGACAAATTGAAGAAAAAAACCTGAAAAATGAATCAGAAACAGGATCAAAATGACTCCATCCATAGGGTACGAAGGATCACTGAATGGTCTGATGATGTGAGTTGTATTGGATTGCATTAGATTCTACAGGTTAACCTAATAAAGTGTATGTTTAATAAAGTGTTTCTTTGTAATTTGAATGAGCGCATTCACATCTGTTTAAAAAAACAAATTTTTTCTTTAAGATTTACTCTGTATAATAGTTAAACAAACAATATCAGTTTGTCTAAATATAAATTGGAGATAGGCCTGTGCTGGCATGACTCCATCACTCTACCACCACCTGTGTTTAAAACTAATGAGTCACTGTTACTGCTCCATCTGTTTGTGGCCTCGTGCTCCCTCTATCTCCACCCCCTGCCACAGGTGTGCTTTCTCACAACCTTTGCCAATCACTGTGCACCTGACAAATCTGACCCTGACGCCATCCATAAATGGCCAATCCAGTGCACAACTGTTTTCCCCAGATGGAGAGGAAACCGAACACCGGTCACGTAAAAATGAAGATGAAGACTCTCTTGGTTTTCTCACTGATACTTATGTCATGCTGTCCTTGCAGGACACAAAAAAAAGATATCTTGCTTCAAGCTCCATATGTTGATAGCGGGGAGGATACGGCTGAGACTGAGGGAGGTGAAGAGGAGCAAATATTTCAGTCGGATATCTGGGCAGAGCTGAGGAAGCTAAGAGACATGTTGGTGGAGCAAAAAGTAGAGCTGAGGCACCTTGTGGCCAGAGTAACAGCTGCTGAGAGTCTGGTGGAAGCCTTGCAGACGGAGAATAGAGGTACAGTGTAGTGAAGGACTCACTTTACAACAAAACAGATTCGCCTGCGCTTACAAGAGCACTCTTATTACAGACATGGAGTTCAGGATGACTGCTGCTGAGAGCTTAGCAGAGGAGCTGCAGATGGAGAGTGACGGTCAGAACTGTACTGTGCTTTTGACCAGTATTTTTGTGCTGACTCTCTGACGTGTAAACCTTTACGCGTTTATGTCACTTTAGCTCAAAGTACTGAACTTGCAGTCGCTCAGCAGATGCTCAGCACTCTGCAGCAAAGACTGACAGACAGTGAACGCCGCGTTGAGGAGCTGGAGAAACAACAGGACGGTAAAGATTATGTACCGTAATATGTAATGTATTATTATGTGTGTGTGTGTGTGTGTGTGTGTGTGTGAGAGTATGGGCGTAGAGGGAGTTCAGAGAGTAATTCGGAATTGATTGTGTGTTGTTCTTCAACTTTGCCACAGTGAGAAAACTGGCTTTTTCTGCCTCCCTCCTGGCGTCTGGTGAAGGTAACACAGGCAGCAAAGAGTTTGTTCCACTCATCTACAGAAATGTATTTACCAACATTGGAAACCACTACAATTCAAACACAGGTAATCTGATCAGGCTTCTTATATTTGAGAAATTTGTTTGAATAACTTCACTTCTACAAGTTGTGACTAATCTCTTCTGTCTGTGTTTTAGGTTACCTCACTGCACCAGTCAGAGGAGTGTATTATTTCAGATTCACTGGCCATTTAACAGAAAATTATGCGGGTACAAGGATGAGAATTGTCAAGAACGGACATGCCATGGTTTTCGCAGGGAACCGTCCCATCACATCCACAGATGCTGAGGACAGTATTTCCAATGGTGTAGTGTTGCAGTTAGAGGTGGGAGATGTTGTTGCAGTACAAATTTCCGGAGATGTTTGGGATGACCAGTACCACAGGACAACCTTTAGTGGCTTTCTGCTTTTTCCTTTGTAAGATATTACAATTGGCAACACGAGAGCTACATTCAAGGCCCAATTAGTGTCAGGTTCAACAATGATGACTTTTTGTACCATATGACAGGATTTATGAAAATAAAAATAACAAAATACAAGTT
This sequence comes from Seriola lalandi dorsalis, assembly GCF_002814215.2. Classification (NCBI taxonomy): domain Eukaryota; kingdom Metazoa; phylum Chordata; class Actinopteri; order Carangiformes; family Carangidae; genus Seriola; species Seriola lalandi. Next base: position 295,474 of record NW_019525448.1, on the reverse strand, counting down.
TTTATTCTCTAATCTTTCTCCTGTCTTCTCCTGCTTTTGCAGAATTTTAACAAACCCTAAACATCCAAAATAGGCAATGTCACAAAAATGAAGTCTGTGAAAATACATCCTCTGAAAGCATGTCCAGGTTTACACTGAAGTAATCAGCCTTAGGGTCAGAGTTTAATGTGAACACCTGAGTACAACATAATGAATGTCTTCCAGGAGAGATCTTCTAGATAGAACACTCCCGATTAATTAGCAATACTCTGTTTACAATAATAATTTGTATCTGATATGGTTTTTGCACAGAAAAGTTTGTTTACCTCTTCTTTACACCCAGGGGTGCTGCCAGGGGTTTCTGGCCCTTAAAGGGTAACACATTGGGCTTCATTACCACAGGCCACGCCAATCCTGAAACTATAACACTCTGCAGACATGCATGCAGCATTAACATTAACATTTAGGATGCTAAGCAATAGCTTTCAAGTCTGAAGTGACACTTTCCAACATTTGGATGTGCAACTATCTTCACTGAGAAAATTGTGCATAATAATAAAATTAAAAAAATATTCATGGACCACCTGCAATTATGCCAACTGACATGTCATAATGCTGCTTACCTACTTATAGAAGCGTGGGTGGTTCATTGGTAAGGCTGCTGAGTCTGAAGCTGCATCTGATGGACCAGGCACCAGGCGGCCCTCCTTTCTTTTTTCCTTTTTTGCCATAAACAAGAAAATAGAAAGAAATTGTTATTAATACACTGTAAATAAAATATTCCACTTAGGATGGTCTAATAATTTTTTAAGGCTCCTGATACTGAACCATGATTGGCTTGCGAAAATTGTGATGTCGCAAAATCAGCTCGTACAAAAACGTCTTAAACTGAGACAGAGAAACTTTTCCCCTTCAGTGGAACAATGTATTACGGCCTTTTAATGTCAAACATATATCGTTTTTCACAGTAAAGGTCAAACATCAAAGTGAAGTAACAATAAGCAAAACACATCTTCGAGTAGAGGGGGGCTTTAACATAACAAGTGCATTTACAAGACTACAGTACATGTGTATGTAGAGATGGATGGCAGACGTTACTGGCCTGTATCTTATTAGTGAGAATGAGGTCAAGCTTTCAAACAAAGCCTTCTAACAAAGGCCCACTTTGGATAAGGTGGACACATTACGTTATGAAAAAAGAAGAAAAAAAAACTCCAAAATTCCTCAGATAAACGTGGAAGAAAATGACATCTCATGAATGTGATCATTGTTTCCTTTCTTTTGGTGTTTCACATCATAAACCTCCCGGAATGCAGCTGCATCAGCGTTTGAGCTTTGACTAAATCCATTCAGACTCTTTGTTGTGCAGTCATTCAGATCGCACAGGAACACACGCGCATACATACACACACACACACACACACACATACTTATACAACACCACACCTCAGTTATCAGTCATCTACTATGGCTCTGATAGCCATGATCAACACACAACGTAGAACCACGCAAGCTACACCTCCTTTCACTGTCAGTGTCTGTGGTGAATTCTTTCTCCCCTTCTCTTTTGCTGCTTTCTGCATTCCCTGTTATTTCCCACAATGCACAGAGAAGACTATCAGTTACAATCCATCTACAATCTATCAGATGCCCTCACGGTAAAATTTTACACCCTTACTGGAAGAAATAGCAGTGTAAAACACAGTGGGCAACATAATTCCATATCTTTTGTCTATCGAAAGAAAAATGGAGGCCAGTACCGAGCAATTGTGCTCGAAGGAATAATTCAGCTGTGTTTATGGAAAGAGCCTGGAGTGCACTGGAGACGCGGCGTCTCCTTTGAATCTGATGAGGTGTTTAGATCAGACCTGCAGCTATGGTACGGCTAAAGAGCGCTGTTAGTCTGATCAAACAGCTGCCAATATGAAAAAGACTGCCATATCCTCTCAGCACCCGGGGCTGTGTGAAATGAATACAGCTTCTCTGGTTTCCCTCTCACAGGCACCTCTTGGGTTGGAAACATTTTTTCATAATTGCATTTAATTCTATGTTAGGTGTCCCCACAGTGCCACTATTCAGGTTAAGGCTAAGCTGGAGGAGCTTTTCAACCTTTGTTATCGGGGCTTTTGCTCATTTAGAGGGAATATTATTGATCTAACTCTAAGAACACAAGAAAACACAAAATACTAAGTTGTATCCCTGTTATTTTCAATATTCCAATTATTCCCATGAACACAGGGTATTTTTAATTGACTGTGTGTATGTGTGTGATACACCCCTTTGTTTTGGCATCATTTAGTAGCTGATGAATCAGGTGGCTTGGGAAATGGATCATGGTTGAGAGTCTTTAATGGGAGAATTTGAAAACCTTAGTCTTTGTTTCATGAAGGTAGTCTTTCATTTGATTTTTTTTCTCTCTCTCCGGGAAGCTTAAGGAGTGAAGGCTCATTAAAGCTGCGACAGTGCCGGGAAAGTTGCGTGCCTCTCTCTATCTCACTTACAGCTTTTCCAAGAGGATCTATTGAACTGTGAATGTTTTGGTTAGGGCTGAGTTCACCAGAAAAAGCCTGTGTTAAGTACAATTTTGTGGGCATCTTCTTGGTGGGTCAGGATTTCGCGCAGAAAAAACAGCCGAAGCGCAGCAGCTGCATGGCAGCTATGTTCGAAAAGTTAGTGAAAGTGCACAGACACACTCATGCCCCCACTTGTATGCATTTGTTCCCACACACACAACAAGAGAATGACAGTACTTCGCTTGACTTTAAAATTAAAGGACAGATTCATTATAGGATTATAAAGTCAGCTCTGGAAAAAGAATCAGCATTTTGTGAGATTAGTATCAAATCTTCATAGAGAATAACTAATGATGGGGTAATTTATGGCAATAACATTACAGCGATCGCCAAGTAAATTAAAATAAAATAGTCTAAAAATCAAACGAGAAGAGTCTGATTGCAGCCCATTTTACTCAGTCTAACCTTTTATTAGCACAGTTCCAGTGTTACTATTTGCAGCTTGTTAATCATTTGTATATGATACCATAAAAATATTAATTCATTATTAAGAGAGAACTTGAAGGTGAGTCATAATGGCAGTTTATGATACAGTTGTATGCATGTGGGAGCCCCCAGTAGGTGCTATTAGTCTTCTTTTCTGCACTCCAGAAACATGTTTGGTGCAAGCAAAGGCCCGAAGGCGAGCTGAGAGTACATGTGCATTCCTTTCTGCCTGATTTAAAAGAGAAGTCTCATCTTTTTTATGCACTTAGTTGATCAGAGATGAGCAGGAGGCATTCCTTGATCAAAATCCTGACTCTAAAAAGGTAAGAAGTCATGTGACCATTCTGGAAATTTACTTTAATGCTGATTCCATCCACTTTTCTGTTGCTCAAGGGAAAATGTTGAGAGACACAGCTCAATGTAGAAGACGAGAACATTTCCATTAGCATCCAATGAAGCTTTGTTTAATGTCTTACGCATGACATGTTCACATATAGCCGAACATTGTGCAGCAAGACAAAGGATCCTGCCACCAAATGTACACGTCTACCTCTGCTGTCCTGTTTGCACCGTGTTCCTCTCAATTTCAGTGATTGAAAAGTTTTGGTGCAGACAAGGTGCCAGCAAAACACACACACACACACACACACACACACACACACACACACGCACACACACACACAAAGAACCACACACACATGCAGAAACTCATGCACAAGCACAGGTATGCACACAGAGGGCAGCTCTGAGCCAACAATTCAGTGGAAATGAAGCCCTGCACAGAGGCCAGAGCCTACAGATGTATATCTACTCAGAACCCTGAAAACACCTGATTGTACTCAGATTCAAATGCTGAACACTGATGATGGCCTGCACAAGCTGGAACACACAGGATTGTTTTTTTTACTCGTGTTAAGTAGTTTGACATGAAATAAGCTGCCCCTCCTAAATTTTCTAATTCATGTATTTCATGGGCATGAAGGCCTCTCCATGAGGTACATTATGAAGGTACAGCTACATAAAAGATTGTTGACAAAACCCAGTGTTATGGTGGGTCAGGGTTACACACTCCTTGGCAATGGTGACGATATTATAGTGTGTAGTGTTAATTTGTGCTGTTTACAAAAGAGCTTAAAAATAGGACATTGTATCATTGATGCAAACCCTCTTAAACAACCATGGTAAGCCAGTATCATCCAGTTGCACAGCTGCACTGCCAGCAGTTTCAGACCTGCAGCCCTGGACCTGCAGTTCCACTCAAACCTGGCTCACCTTCAATAAGGGAAGTTTACACCTGCAGATGCAGACGTGCCAGTGTCCACCATCTACAGGAGAGTCCTAACCAAAACAAAAGGAAACAAAATAGAAATATGTTGACTAAATTCTATATTGTGTGTTGAATATGTGAAGTAGAAACTTTGGTAATATTGAAAAAAACTATTAAAAAAATGTATATTGTTTACTGCATAGCTGCAAATGTGACATTTCTACAGATCATTAACATTTGCAGTCATGTGCTTGATGTTCTGGCTAATTTGATTTTTACAAAAGAAAATTATATATTATATTTATTAGATTAGATAAAACTGGATTAGATTAGATTAGATTAGAAAACATTTTGTGTTTGACATCCTCAAGATGAATTGAAATTCTTAAGTGAGAATTTTCTGTAATACTGGCTGGAGGTTAACGTGAAGACAATTGTTAAATGTAAAACATCACACAGATACACATATATAGAACAGAGCTACATAAGGCAAAAAGCTTTCGCTGTAACTCTCATTGTCTGCCAGTGCTGCTGGTGTTCAAATTACATCAGCAGTGAAAGAAATAGCAAAGAAATAACCTACTTAATAATCTAATTGTGTCTACGTGTCCTAAATGGGTTATCTTCAGGAGGTGGACATGCAGATCTTTGTGGTCTGAAGGAATTGGACAGGAGGTGACATAACACCAAGTAAAACCACATGTCACTTTTTAGCTAGATGTTTAGTACACATTAAACATCAAACCAGACATAGGCTAACAGGGATCATAAGTGAGCTCTATATGTGCTGATGGGTCAGTCTTCATGCTAAAATAAGACAAGCTAAGACAGCCAGCTGTTGGCAGTAACTCTTAGCTAGAAAGCAATTTTCCCAAAATGTGGAACTATTCCTTTAATTTCTTTATATTTGTATGGGGCCATCACAAAGATAGACTTAAATATAAGGTAGTCTCAGGTAGTCTGAGTTCAGATAGACGTCTAAATTCATCCCTTGCACAATGCAGTTCTTGACTAAAAATTGGACTGTGGTAAATGAATTCTGGGTAAATTAAGCCATTTTTCGAAATAAAAAAAAATGGCCGACCGAGTCACGGCATCCAACTGCTGTCCTCCGTTTACCCCAGCAGATAATGTTTGTGCACTGAAACAATTCACCAGTTTTACTTGGGAAATTCAGCGAAGTGCAACAATAACAAAGAAAATTGAATTTAGAAAAAAATTGCAGCGACAGTAAACAGTGTCAATCCCATGGTTGAAAAATATGATACAAGAGGCAAAGAAAGAAATGACTGGGGATCCCACACACACACCGGCCAGCGTTGGCCCTGATAGCAGCCCACCGGAAGCCTCGCGAGAGGGACAGACGGACGCCAGTAACAGCCAAGAGAACACAGGTAACATTAGGTCAATAATGTCTCAAGCGATTGTTTGAATCACAGCAGTCAAAAGCAAAAAGTTTACTTTGTGACGGTGGTTTCGTTATGCTAACAATTGAACGATACAGCTTATGTGCAAGCAAGCTACCGGCAAGTTACATGTCACCAAGCGCTACAGTTTGGCCTTCAGAATAAAATAGTGCTGTCGGCGTTTATTTTTCTCACTGACCCTGTCTGTGGACGGTCTGGATGAGACAGCAGTGGAGGAGAGGCAGTTACTGCCATCTCTCAAAACTCTTTCCCCTCGCATTGCTATTTCCATAACAATGTTAGTAAACAACAAATTATGAGCCATGTTTTCCTTTTTTGTTGTTGTTGGGTACTACTGGCCAGCACAGGTATCACTGATTGTTACCATGGTAACATTAGTCTTAGATCTGAGTTAGCCTGGGGGTAAGGTGTGTAATTTTTGGGGGCTTAAAATTGTATTTATTTTTGTGAAACAGTCTTACTTGCATTAAACTGATTTATGAGCCAAATTAAGACTGGTATAACACTACAGAGATATCTTTGTGAAACTGGCCCCAGTTCTAACCTTTACTTTCCTATAGCCAGGTGGCACACTGACATCTGTTTGACCGATCTAATGATGAAGAGCCCCCCTTACTAAAGAATTAACAGCCTGCTTATGGATGAATGAATGAATGAATATGATTTATTGTCATTATTCAAGAAAATGAAATTATAGTGCAGCTCCCAACATAGTGTTGATAAAAGGTAAGTGTTGGTAACAAAAAACAAAATACAAACAAACAACAACAAGAGGCTGAGAGGCTTTGTGCGTTTGTGAGTGAGTTACAGCCCATTTCCGTAAAGCACTTTGCATCCGAAAAGAAACAAGCAAAAATGGTGACACAGTCTTATTTACTTTGGCTTGGTGCTTATCTACCTTGATGACATTTGTTTGGTGAAACATAGTTCTGGGTGGCCCCAAAAGGTTCCTGAGAGTCAAAACCTAGATACACAACTGTGACTATCTACTGTATGTCAATCTCCATCAGGCTTTGAAGTTTCAGCTCCAGAAACATTTTGTTTATTATTTTATGTTAGCCCTCTCTTTTAAAATCAAGTGACCTTGTTGTGTGTGAGGTAATAGATCTTTCACCCTCGACAGCTCGGTCAGATATATCACCCCTGACACAGGAGGTTGTGTTTGGTCTGAATGACGAAGTATCTACAGTGCGTCTATCTCTCATCTTAAAAATCTCAGGCTGAACCTGGTGGCTGAGTTGTTCTTCAAGCTGCATTTTCTTCCTGTTTCATCGTCATTTAACGGCACTGCCTTTTCCCTTTTTTTGCACGACAGTCTATTCAACCAGTTTCTAGCTTCCTCTTTACATGAGTATTTTTACCTGCAGGGCTGTGTTTTCTGTGTTTTTGTTCTACTCTGCCTCATTGACTCTAATATGGGCTTCCTGAATGGGTTATCTTCAGACTTGTTCCCACAGGAGCTGATGACTCAAAATGATTTCAAAGATGCATGATGAGAATGCAGATCTTTGTGGTCTGAAACAACTGGATTTGTTGCGATTTATCCTACAGACCCCAATCAAAACTTCAAAGACAGCTAAATGTTGTTAGGAACACAAAGGTCTACAGAGAATGGTGGGGCAGCTGTCTTTCTCTCTTCTGTACTTTGTGCAGATTAGAAGCCCTGGGGTCCTGAGGCAAGTGCGTTCCCCAGTCCACACCCTGGCATGTTCCCTCCCTATCAGATGGGTTATGCAAACAACGAAAGCTTCTGGAGATAACCGAATTAGTATGCAAATCAAAATGAGAGTGAGAGAGCAAAAATTGAAATATCAGCAAAAGATGGATTGTTCACAATGTGTTACAGCAGAGACATGAGCGTATCTAGAGATGGCTTATGCTCTAGTGCGAATCAGCTCAAAATGTATATTTGTCTCATATTTCAGAACCAAATACCTGCAAAGATCTATTCCCATCAGCCTCCGCTGTACTTTGTGTTTAGAGTTGATGTTAGCATGCTAACACGTTGAACTAAGGTGGTGAACATTGTAAATACTTTACCCGCTAAACATCATCATGCTAGAGTTGTCATTGTTACCATGTTAGCTTGATAACATTAGCATTTAGCTAATGTACTCTTTGAAAGACTGCACTAATTAATCCGCGTCATCTATTTGTGATCGAAAGCAGTGGAGGCGTGGCTTCATACGTGACATCTCTTCAGCTGGCGTAAAGCATTCCTCACAAACTGCTTGGTTCTCACAGCCAACCGACTATGGAATGCATACTGTCTGCTCTAAGTGGATTTCAGTGAGGGTAATAAATATTCTGCGGGTGAGCAATGGGCAAAGTTGTATAATGATGAAGAGTTGAGGCTTGCCTTGGAAGAAACAGTGTCACCCAAGTAATGAACTGGCTTCAAGTGTTTGTTATTTCAAAAGACATTTTTCCTCTTCAAGGTGCAATCGTCATACAGTTGTGGACTATGCTGTGGCATGTTGCGCTCAAGAGAAAACGTGGAATGGGATTTGTTTTTGGTGTTCCCAAATAAACTGTCAGTACAAAAAAAAAAAAAAAAGCAGAATCCAAAAATAGTATGACTGAATATGAAGTCGGAACATGGTGTAATCTGAGACATTTGCTTCTGATTGACCAATTGATTCGAAAAAATTCCTCCAACATATTGAATAATAATCCCTGCAATCGCCATGAAAAGTATAGGTGGAAACCTCTAGTTTTAATAATAATAATAATTTTCTAGCCATCATCTAGCACAAGACACTAAATTGTAAATAAGACATTGGTTTTATGCTTTTGTCTGATTTATTTACAGTTATTATAGATTTCTTCCTAGGTCTGTTTCTGGAAACAGAATCGGATGCATTTCTTATTTCAAATCATCAACCTTTTAAAAATTAAGATTTTCCAGCAAACAAGAACCAACAGAAATCCCCACATGTGGTGAAGTTATGACATGCACAAGACAACAGATATGCCTTAAACACACTTGCAAACACTGATGTTTTCCTGAACAAGATGGGGATAAACAATGATAAATAAATAAAGGTGTTTACTACACTTTAATTTGCAGTTGTGGATGTAATGAACAGCTGCCAAATCCATCCACAGTGTGCAGGGGCATTTATCCTTCCCACAAAACACAGAACAAGTCAACTTACCTAAACACCCGGGGCTATTAAAAGCACACTGCTGCATTTTGGCACCTTCCTTGCACTATATGCCTTTTGAGTGTTGCCACATGATTAGCTGATTATAGCATGAGACACACGTCATGACTGTTTGTGTAATCTGACAAGTGTGAAACAACAGGAGTTTTTCTTAAAATACGACACTCTGTTTGCCTAACCCAGAAAGTCATCAGGCTGTGTGTTGACTGTTTCCTTTGCTTTTACCAGCAGCAAGCATGTGGAGGTTTGATTTTAAATCATTGTGTGCTTGGGTGTTAATGTGGGAGGATTAACCTGCCATCACGGCAGCCCATTTATTGCCGTTCTCCTACACATGAAACAAGGCTTCCATGTGCAAATACAGTTATGCAGGTTGGCACAGAACTCTGAAGGAATGTGCTGCTCTTCTTTTTATTGAATGCATAAATTCAGGAAGTCCAAACATCGGCTGACAGTGCTCGCTAACCGGGAGAATTCTCAGAAAGCATGTTACAAAATGTAAATGCGCGCACTCAGTCAATCCCACTCATCCATGATGGGATAGCTCTGTCAGTGTGGCCCTCTCAGATGGAATTACTGTCATAGTTGGCAGGATGACTCTCTTCAGGTGATAAAAGAGGTGTTGATACAGAAGCATCTGGCAGGCTTCTGAGCTCCAGACAGATTCTGCTCTCACTCTATCAAGCCACAGACAACATCTGTTTGGGCCGTAGATTAGCCCAGTTAGCTGTTATTGTGAATTGGCTTGTTGCTTGTGCAGAGGAAAATATTGACTTTGTTGATACAACTTAGATTAATCATAAATTCACCCAGGAGAGGAGCGTACACAGTCATCTTCAACATCTCCTCCACTGCTCTCAAACAGCAGGGTTTTTCCTGAATATGCAGCCCAAGGCTTGTTTTCGAAAGGTTTTGATTGATCACCAGGGTTTAGAGAGGAATCTCGCACAATTTAACACAAATCACGAAAGACTTTGAGAAAAAAAACACAAAAATGCTCAAAGCCAGTGGCAATTAGAGTTGTACACAGTTTGACGCAGTAACAGTACAGCTGGTCTCATTCATGATTTTGACAGATCTGTTAATTGCGATTTGACTGATGTCGGTTTGTAAACTTTACTGATTGTTGTGTACTTTATATCAAAGACACACTGACACTCAATTTGATTGCTATGTCAGACCAAACTTATCAAGAATTTTCCAGCATTGCTATCAGTCGTGTAACAAAATTAGAGCTGACCATTCGCACATATTAACCCTCCTCAGTATGTCAGTGTTTCTCCTGTTCTCAATTACATGCACAAACACACACACACACACACACACATACATATATATATATATATATATATATATATATATATA
>NW_019525448.1:249527-285250 GCF_002814215.2 Seriola lalandi dorsalis | reverse complement strand
GTGTGTGTGTGTGTGTGTGTGTGTGTGTGTGTGTGTGTGTGTGTGTATATACACAAGCAAGCAAAGACATTTCTCCTGTTTCTCACATGTGGCCAAGATCCCGGAGGGACCATAGCCATTTTTCATGTAATTACAGAAAACCTGCCTGACTGGCTTTGAGGCAGCTTGTGAAAGGAGGGACCAAGTCTTTCTTACATTGTACAGTACATCTAACAAGTTACTATTAGCAAAAGGTAATTTCATTTATTTCACTAAGAGTTCTTATAGGTGTGCCAGAGTAAATTGACTGGTTGAACTGCACAAGTGTGATGCCTGAATTGCTGATATCCTTCACTTCCTGATACTGTGTTCTCATATTAATTACATAATTTAGTGCTTCTTTATTTTGTTTTATGTTTAACTCGATTTTAACAATGCACCAAGTTGTTTAGTCTTTCTAGACTTCACCTTAGCTACACCTTGTCTGGTCCCCGTATCAATCCTGCACGTGTCTTCAGTTTGAGCTCTCAGCCTTGCAGTTCAAGCATGTGTTCACAATAGTGGAATTTTTCCGTTATTGAAAGACACAAATATATCATCATATGACCCAACACTGACAACTACAGTCTGCTCAGAGAGGGACAGTAGTAGAAAGGAATTTCCCCCAGGACAGACTCAATGAACTGACGCTGTCTTTGGGGTGTACAGCACGTCTGCAGCAGCAGTAGAGGAGGCAGCTCTGAGGTAATGTTTGTCTCTGTCTCTCTTCAAGATAAACCTGTCATTAGGGCACTGACGAACTTGTCACATTCTGACTCTGTTTTCCTTTTTTATTTCTTCTCAGAGTGATAGTGCCGAACTTTACGAGACCACTGAATGTTGTGATCCAGTGTAACACTTCTCAAAGGCAGCAGAGGAGACTTTTATTGATTCTGGTACCTGACTGTAGGGGGCGACTGTTACTTTGGATTCTCTCTCATAATACACTTGACCATTTTTCTCTTCCCTGATTATTAATAATGCTCACATCAGTTGACTGGGAAATAAAAACAGACAGAAGTGGCCTTTTTAAATTGCTTCAACTCACCAAATATCACTCAGATTCTATCTTATAGCCTGGAGCCTGGGTTTCGTAGCTTTTGTAGTGATAAGTCTCTGTAGGCTCTTTATCTTGTGTTCAAGTGTAAATCCGTCAGGAAACACTCTTCTCTGCCTTGCTAAATAATTGAGTCATAGCTGTTTTAGCATGTTTATGCCCCCAGGTTGATCTTTAAGAACTAAAAAATTCCTCATATTTATATAATTAAAACTAAGGCATTAATATGTTCATCTGCCTGAACCTTACTGACCTTGTTGCTGCTCATGACTTTCCAATATGGCAGCATGCAGCCTCTCTTTATGCTGCACCACAGTTGTTTGATGTCCTAACGTGTCTCTCACTGTGGCCAATGAAGACGTGCCACCTGCAGCAAGCTTCCACCTGTTACAAGCTGCTGTGGTGTGAGCATCTGCAGGTATCACCTGTCAAGCTTCATCATGTTAGAGTTAAAGTTCTCCTGCCATTGTGTTTGTCAAGGAAGTTATAATCAATGTTTAATACTAACAATGGATCCCATGACTACTTGTATGTGAAAGGGGTTGCTCGCTGCAGTTCCTCTGTTCTGAAGAGTTTTTCATTGTCTTTTGGCTCATTGTTTTTCGTTTTGTTTTATTTTACAGCATGCTACTTTAAAGGGGCTATTTGTGTGTATGTTTGTCTGCTGCCAAATGAGGTTTCTTGCTGGAAGTGATTGGTGGTTATTGTCACTTAAAGATCTTCAGCCACCGTTGTCTTTATAATACAAGAGGTTATAATACGGCCTCTGAGCAGCGCTAGGTCTTCAGGGCAGATTGGAGGCTACAGTCAGTCGCTATTGGAAAGTGGTGAAGAACAAGATGTGATAGAGATAAGGATCATTAGTGTTTTTTTCCACCACTGGAGACAGCGCTTGGTAAGTAAAAAAAGTTTGATGCTGAACTCACAACATTTCCTCTAGACTGGAAAGTAAACAACTGTTCATGCTTATGCTAGTTATGTAGCAATAGCAAAACTTATAAATAGCTCCTTTAAAGTTTTGTTTCACCCAAACTGCTCTGATACCTCTCATTTTATGCTAAGCAGGTAGCTGACTCTGCAGTACAGCTCTAAAAATCCACCTGCTACCTGTTGAACACCAAACAGTGGACACCGTTAGCGGCTAGCAGGCAAATATAGTGGAACAGTCAGGAACTACAGAGCCCACAAGAGACCAAAAACAGCTAAAAGGGAGCAAAATCTTGAACTTACATTCATCAAAAGGCAAGAAACATGACTCCAAATGAGTGCTAATGTTGCTCCGTAACTGCTGGATGTGTGAATAGGCAAATGTTTGCCAAGGTGATAATATGCCAGTGTAGTTTACAGTGGCCAAAAATATCAGCTAGGTTGCTAGGAAGACAATTTATTTTACATTTTGCCTTATTTGATAACCGAGTCAAGCCAGACGGGAAACACTGGGAGGGAAAGTGAGCATGTAAACATGCGACAATGTTCCTTATTGTTGAACAGTTAGGAAAAAAGGATGGGTGAAGAAATTAAGAATGGGGAAAAATGTATATATTCTTGTAGTAAAATCAGTATCCATGTTGTTTACATTTGGCCTCCTTGCAAACTCCATCAACATTCAAATATCATACCTGCAAAATTATATTTTATAACTGATGGTGATTGGTGTAAAATATGCAGATTGGAGTCTTATCTTAAAATTTCATAACGATAAGGGAAAGAAATCACTCAATATTCACCATTGTGTATATTTCTCCTTCAGACACTGATAATATCAGGCGGCCTCCGGATGAGGAAAACTTGTCTGACAGTTTTTCGAAGAAAGCCCTTTTTGGAATGCATCCTCATTCTCCCAGTCTGCTTTGCAGGTGTCCTCTAAGCAGAAACCATCGTCACAACGAAGAACTGCTTCAACTTCTTGCGAGTTTCACACTCGCTTTGTTCAGCCTACTCGTCCTGTCACTAAACACCTATCCTTTTGAAGAGCGGTGATTTATGATGGAAGTGATCACTGTGGTATCTGTGCCAGCTGACAATGCTCCAACTGCTTTTGTTCTCTCTTCGGGAGTTGCAGGTGACAGCAGATCATAGTCTGGATCATGTTTACTCTCTTCCCCTTGTGACAACTGTAGGAGATACACCTCTGCTTTATAGGTATGATCCTCATAGAGTGTTTTTCTCGCTACGTGCCCTACTAATATTACTGTCAGTGCAAGGCAGGGTCATTTATTTGGCTGCAAAAGAGCAAAAAAAAAAGAAAATCTAAAGACGTCTTGCCAGAAACCCTTTAGGGTGTTTGTCACTGTCTGGCACAGTATCAGGAGTCACTGCCCATTAGGCTTTCTTTCTGGATTTAACTGGGCCAAGAGGAGTCACTCGCTAATGAATGGCCAGCCAAAAGAAAATGTCATTTGTATTGCCTGTTTTCACTATTGTAAAGACAACAACAGCAATATAACATTACAATAACCATAAATCAACATACTGTAGGTATAAAGCCTTCAAATCCTTAAAATCATTAAAGGCAAGTGAAAGTGAGATTCTCTCCCCTTCATCGCTCTCTTTATCCCGTTTCCCTTTTGTCCTATTCTTTATCTCATTACCATCACTGAAGCTGAGCATCCAGCTGTGTTCCCCTGCCCTACAGACAAACCTCTGACCCTGCACTGAACTGCAGGATCATCTACCACTGTCACTGAATGACCTCCATGACTCTGAGGTCATTCGGTGCACATTACCTACCCGTTTCAATTCAGTCTTTTTATTTTTAAAGTGGGTAAGGAGCGTAATAGTGATTGTGCATGCATTGTAAGGAAAAAAGTGAGGAATGGAAAAAATTAAATATGTTTAGAGGAATGAACAGAATGACCGGAGATACCACCTGTCAGACATCTCTACAGAGGCCTTTACCTTGTTTACAGCCAACACTGGCTATTATTTACAGGGAGCCACAGACATAAAACTTCATACAAGTGGTTATTACAGTTCATGACATCAGTATCATGAACTGTGTACGCAGTTAACCACAGGCAAAGGCCCGTTTGTGACCCACACACAAAAACTGTAAATTGTGCAGAACACATTTGCTATGTGTTGTCACAGAAGAAACGTTCTCTTTCAAAGGCTTGTCTGGAATATGCATTTCAGTTCAGCGGCAGGAAATGAAATGAAGATAACATGATTGAAAAGGACCGTGGCACTGACTTCAAAACACTTTTGTCACCAGCATTGTGGGATACATATCAAAAGAAGTACTTTCAGGTATCTCTTTACCTCTTTGGGTTGAAGGTGAGGGTGTTTCCATATCTTGTCAAAGCATGAGTGGAGAAAGGGAGAAGATTAATGATATAATAGCTCTGACCACACGGTTTAGTTATTTAAACTGGCAGCATCAGCTCAAATTGTTTCATGGCTTTCTGCAATGATACATTTAGGAGCGTGTCTGGACAGGTTACAAGATGCTAGAGGAGAGAATTCATTGCAACTCCCTCTGAACTGTTCAGCCAAGAGACATGAGCTTGGAAGCTATGACACCATCAGTGAAGTACACGCAGAATGTTTACTTCCCAGCAACTTGTTTGTGCACCTTTCCTGTTGACAGACTGAGAAATTAAAAATTGAAACGCCTTCGGCATTGACTGATAAATCTGTTGCCTAATATACAGGTGGAAAAAAAAAATCATGCTTGGCTGTGTTTCCAGTTTCATTTCAGTATTTTCTCTATCCTCGTTTAAACGTTGTGTCTATGTGAAGGTGAGCACTTGTGAGGGAAAGGTTTCGTAATCAGGACAGGAGTGAAGTGAGAAGTATGAAGCTTCATAAATGAGACTGTGGTTTATAATGAACCTGCCGCCTTGTCACACCAACACAAAACAATCAAATCAACGAGAGAAGATGCCAGCTGATTTTTTGTAAGTGCAAGGAAAAGCTGTCAGGTTTAGAATCTGGCTGGCTGACTGTCATGACGCTGGATGAAGATCAGTGATTATTTGCTAAGCGTCTCTGGGTCTTATGGGGTTGTAGTGAGTTTGGTGTTTTTGTTCAAAACATCCCGTGTCAGGACGCCCGAGACGTTCGGAGGATTACTGTAAGCTTAGCTCAGGTGACGTCTTCTGTGGAGGGGGGTTGGTGGAGGGGGGCAGGTATGAGGGCCCTCCATAGCTCTGTTCCAAACCACTCCAAAAACAAGGAAAAGTATCATATGGGGTGCTCAGATCATTTGAAGATACAACACTATGCGCCATCAAAGGAAGCTTTTAACATACTCACTCAAAGTTCTTATTGCCCCATTTCTCAGATGCATTACTGCTCCATGATTACATATTTCAAGAGCTTTCAAAGGCAGGTTAAGTGGGCTGGTATGTTCATTCAAATCATTATAAATGGCTCCTTCAAAATCCCCCCCAGAGAGCTGATCCAGCCTGTGTTCTTACCTTAATGCCCCTGACAATACCTTGAAGCTATTTGACCACTGTGTTTACCTGTAAAATCAGATAGACCCTGTGAGGGCCAACCATTTGTGGATCTCTCTTGCGGGGAGTGGATATTGTCGGCTATCTCTGGTTTCCATCACACAGACTCAAACAGCACGCGGTTAAGAGAGTGCATGAATGAGCTCTGCACCCATACAGTATCTCTGGAATCACATAAAGACAACCTTGTGCTCTGCAATTTACTGTGCAGCGCTCAGGTGCTTGTGCATGTCTCAACCAGAGGAAAAACAAAAGTATGACTGACATAATCATGTGTCAGAAGATTTATGGTCAGAGAGAGCGAAGGGTAGAGAAAAAACTGGAGAGCACATTTTCTCGCTCCTCCTCCTCCTCCTCCTTCAAATTATTGTCTTTAGCGCTGTCCACTTGTCTGAGTGAAATGTTGGAAGCTGTTGAAACGGAATAGTTCACACAGAGAGCCTTGTGTTGACGAAGGCCCAGTGAAATGTATGATTTAACAAGTCTTTTACTGTGAAATTATGAGTCATTTCCTTATTCACTAGTGGCATATTTTTAGTTGCCACAGGTTTTCTGAGGAAAAGTAAAAGCAAGATGCTATCTATGTTTCATGTGTAACTTATTCTGCGATTAGCTGCCATGCTGACAAATCAGAAATGAACAGGTATGACTGTATAAAGAAATCGGACCACTCTGGACAGTACAGTTAGGTTTAGCTTCGCAGTATGAACTGGAAATGAATCCTAAATTCTATCACTCTATTCACTAACTACTGCATCATCAGCTAATTTTTAATTTCAGTTATAAATTTGGTTGCTGACAAGCCAGTCTAATGATAAAACAAAAAGCAGGATGGGTCTTGCTTAAATATGTTTTAAAAGACTCATTGTTGGCTTTGACACTAATTGCTGGCTGGGGCTCACTGCTCGGCCGCCCTGATGTAACGGGTCATGAGAGAAGATATGGAAGCTGTGGCAGGCCTCCAGCAATAACACAGGGAGTGAGCCAGACTACCAACCATAAATCTGCAGCTACCACCAATTTCCAACCACCACTGGTGATGAGTGTGAGTGTGTGTGTGTTTCTGTCTCTGTGTGTGTGTGTGTGTGTGTGTGTGTGTGTGTGTGTGTGTGTGTGTGTGTGTGTGTGTGTGTGTGTGTGTGTATTTATGTGTTTATAAACAAAACTCCAAAGAGTAAAGCAAACCCCACTTCAGAGCAACATGGATATTACACCCCTGAACATCTTGGCATGGGCCTGCTCCTGTTTATGGAGAAACACAGCTAAGAGTATAATTAGCATTTCAGTGATCCTGCAGGGTGTCTGACTTATAGGCTGCGATATCAAAGAAGGTGGTATTTTGTGCTTGTGACTCAATGGAGATGAAGTGACTGTGGCCTCTATGCGGTGGTGTTTTGCACCTGACTGGAAAACACTGCAGGTGGATTATCCTGAAAAGTAGCTAAACATCACCGTTTTAACGGTAATGGCATCAAAGGTTTGATGGTGTAAATATTGGTTATTGATCCACATTAGTGAAACCTTGTTCAAAGTATCCACACAAACCTGTGCTTTTGCCCTTGTTATTCAAATGTTCGCTTACTACAGGTGAAAATAAATAGGTGAAACATGTAAAGGACTGCTTTTGTTTTGTTCATGAGATAATGTGATGTGTGTCACACACACAAACCTCTAGTTTAGGTTTAACCAGCTTTTGGAGCAGCTGCCTTTTTTTATGCGTGAGTCTTTTGTATCAATATTATGAAAGCTGAAAGCTCTTGTCAGACAGAGACAAGCCTCTATTATTATCCATTTCACGCCCTTTTCTCTTTATTCTGGGCAGATTATCACTGCCAATGACACATGATACGGCTAATCTACTGTAAATTAAACCTGAATTCTCATGTGTTTCAGCTCATTCACTAGAAAGTTAAAAAAAAAAGTCGCTTTTACAAGGAAAATACCCACATAGAAATGTTCTAACATACAGCACAGGTGAAAACTTTACAGGCTACATTTGTCAATCCCAGGAGATTATTGGGAGCAGGTTTTCCATCAACACCTCTGGGCCCGTCTCCCGACAGCACTTCCAGGCCAATGAGAGTGGAATCTGTAACGACTGTGGGCTTTAGCATCGTTAACATTTCCCTGACACGTTGGCCGGCCTCTCTTGGAGACTGCCCCGCATTTTCTCTGCTGCACTGGAGTTGTTGTAGCAACTAGTGGCCCAGGAGTGAATGAAGCAGATGTGCGAGTCATCTATCACCTGACAGCTCCCACTCCCCCGACTGAGCAAGTCATCACTGTGACAGTCTGCCCGACCAGTCTCATCAATTACACTGGTACCCTACCATTAGAGGACAAACACGTTTCTCCTTGGACACATTCAACTGCTTCCCAGTCTGCAAGATGGGCCCTCAATTAAGCCTGAATAACTTTCCCCTCTCAAAGAACAGATCTCTTTCTATGGCTGAGTATTGCTCACATTGTACTTGCAGGAAAAGGCCTTTGAGAGCTGATTTATCTCCATGGAGACCATATAATAATTGAGAACATTTATCTTTATTTTATGACACTTCACGAGTGCCTGATGATGATGCAAACCACAGCATAGCTACTATTAATGAAGATTTACTTTCATGTTCATCTGAAAGTAATGACTCTATCAGTTAATTGATTCCTATTCAGTGAGCCATTAGGTTAATTTATGGCATAATGTTCAACAACTCCATTACAAGGCTTGTTTATGGCAAGAAAATACCAGCAGTTTCTTTTTCGATTTTCAGTCTTTCTTATGTGTAATTCCGAAACTGGCCGTTTACAGAACATTACAACTGTTCAAGTGTGTTTTATTCTTACAATACTATTGCAAAACTAAATAGTCCTCATATGTTTTTATAACGTGGCATTCTCATTTGTTCTTTCGTCATGATCAGAGTGAAACTTGAGGAAAAACGAGGAAGCAATAAAGGAAATCAGGTCTTCCTAGTGTTATTCTGTTCCTGTATTCCATCAGTAGTAGTCATGAAATGCAGTAAACACAGACGTTTGAACACATGACACATATGAACAGTTTCTATCACTTACAATATACAACTATGGCAGTGACAGCAGGGGCCAACTTACATATATCAGATAATTTTTTCACAAGGGTTTCAAAACAGGGTGTCAGGGTCAGAACTTGACATTGAATATGCAAAACATATAAATAAGACATTCATATAAAAATAGGCTTTTACAAAATATACTCTATTAACCAATATTTACCAAAAGTGGAAAATGTGCCCATGTTTTTGATCAGTGAATAAGTCAAGTTAAGCTAAATGAGCTTGAAGTGAGCAATGCCATTGAAGACAGTCAGTAGAGCGTACAGCCTTCTACCTCAACAAGTGGGATTCTCTAGACTAGCAGCAAACAGGGGGCAGACATGAGAAGGTCAGAAGGTCAGTGTGAGTAGCCTACAGCAGTTTCATCTGGAACAACATTATTCTACAAGACGACACATTATTCCAGGCAGATTCAAATCCAGTGTGTTAACCATGGACAAGTTTTGGTTGCTTTAATAAACTAAAACCTCCCAACATTTAGTTACTTTTGATCCAAAATGGACAAAATCAGTAGTTTTCTTTATAGAATAAATTAATATTAATTATTTTCATTCTCTAAATACAGTATGTTAAATATTCCAAATGGTTGTGTCATTTCATCTGTGCACAGGGAGTGAGGACTACAGCAGTGTGTTCTGCCCAGCAATCACATCCACCATAATTCATCTGCATTAGCAAAGTCCAAACAGTCAAGATGTCAGTAAAATGTCCACATGTATAGCTTAAAGTCTTGACATTTTGCCTTGGTGACGCACACTGCGGTCATCCAGTCCCATATGCCACGGTACAGTTTTGTCACACTGTCTCCGCACTGCACCCCAACAAACACAGAAATCCATGAAGAAGAGTGAAGAGCTTTGTGTGCAAAAGAATCGTGACGCCCCATCTTCCGCTTACTGTATTCGTACACAGTACAGTAGTTCCTCATTATGTATGAAAAGACTGCAGTGTCAGCCTTCTTGTTAAGTTTGACAGTTCCAGTTTGTCCATAACAACACAAAGATATGAACACACATGCTCCCATGCATCAACATCATCATGACACACACACACACACACACACACACACACACACACTCACACACACCATCCAATAAATATTCTCATTTGCATGTGTACACCTCTGTCCTCTCACTGCAGGTGTTGCACTTAACGTAGCAGCACCACAGGAACTTGCAGTTGCACTGCCAGACGCGTGAGTACTGGTGTGTGTTGTATCCCCGACCGCAGCACATCAGGTCACAGCCGCTGATGTGTTGCATCATAGTCTTGTTACACACCCTGCCCTGCGTCCCCAAGCTCCCGGTCACAGGGTCCGCCTCGCAGTAGTTAGGTGACTTGTCTATGTACACCAGGTCTGTATCCATGGGCTTACGGTAAGAGTAAGGCTTCTTGATCTTGAGGAATTTAGGACGCTTGTTGCGGCTGGCTTTCACCGGTTCCACGTGCACCGCATGGGCATACTTCTCCTTGAGAATGTAGCCAAGCTCGCGGAACTTGGGAAGTGTAGTCCAGCAGGTTTTGGTGGTGCAGGAGCCTGAGACACCATGACACTTGCATTCCAGTCGCATGTTCTTCTCCAGGATCTAGACGCACAAAAACAAGTTAGTAACGTGGTAACAACTGCCAACCGTAAAAACACATTCTGGTGATGAGTCATTGCTACACTCTCATGAATGAGAGCCATGCTAGATTACTAAAACCAAGTGTCATGTAGTTTACTCTAATAATGGTTTTATCACTTAAAGAAATTTGGTTATATTTTTCAGAATTGCTGCTGAATTAAAATTCATGCCATGTCTACAGATTCAAAAACCTGGTGTATTTCAATCCACATTTCAACTCTTCAACTTCAAGGAAAGTGACAAAAGTGCAACTTAATAACAATGTGACTGACAAATACACTACAGTTGGGGATTAAATACAGCCCCACCGTATAGCAGTGTCATACCATATACACAGAAGCCAAAATAATGTATCGGATTTCAGGCTCTGTGTGTGTAGTTACCACACACAACACACAAATGTCAAGAGTGACTGTACAAGGCGTCGAGTGACTAGGATTACTGCTAAACCCTGAACTGATGACAATGAGAAGTGCCACTGACTGAAACTGGAATTTTCGTTAGCAACAAGGTCAATTGCAATTTCCCTTCGCTAAAATGCTTGGTGTTTGGTATGCGATATGGTCTCCTACAGCCAGTGACAAGATATTTATGCATCTGTGTTCTTGGCAAGTGAACTGTAACAATAAAACCCAAATAGAGACATGAGAACAAGAAGCAAAAAACAACTTTCCCCTGAGCAAACCACTTCATAAAACCCTTGGCTTCAACTCCCTAATCCAACAGTTGTTCTGTGACCAACACTTGTGACAGCCTTTGTCCTGACGTCTTCGACCAGGGAGCTGTGAACGGCGCTCCTGCTCAGTGTCACTGCTTTTGATTAGCATAAATAAAGGAGGGGGGGGGTGACTATCAAAACAGAGAGTCTATTTATTAGCAGAAAGAATGGGAAAGAAGCAAAAGTTTGAATCGACGAGTATAGTCTTTTCCCTGGGAGGCAGTTCAGCCGTCCAGATAAGCCAATTTGAATTCATGACCCTGAAACGCACGCAGAAAATGATCATTCTCAGCACAATTGTGTGCGAGGAGGCTTTTCAGCCACCGTGTTGGACGTGTTGGTTTTGTGAATGAGGCTATTTTGGCACAGTGAGACAGAGAGAAGGGGATATGAGTTAACTTGGGCAAAGCTCCTTTATTCTTCACTAACTCCGACCTCACTTCGGCTGTTGGGCACATTACTGCACTCAATCTCTAACCTCTAGACTTACTGGAGTCTCTTTGCCACTCCGCAGTGCTCTGCAGCCATGCATGCAGAAAAGCAATCAAAGCAGGGCGACACACACCTCGAAAATAACATTTCCGGCTAAATTTGTTTGATTTATCGCATTTTTGTTTTCTCTCTTTCTGTTTTTCTTTTTCCTTCAACTTCAGCTTTTTGTTGTAAACAAATGTTTACTGTTACTTTATTATTATCTGGCAGTAAGCAAGGCCAGGTGCATGGTATATAAAATTTATTGTGACTTGATGAAGATCCAATTAGGACTGTAGGCCCAATGATGTGATTAAAACTGTGGTTAGAGTTGCAGGTGCAGTGCATATAACTACACTCTTCTGAACAACAACAGAAACACATACTACTCAGTGAAGATCAAACCAAGTAACCAAACAGCAAACACCCATGAGGTGCATTTACAAGCACACTTCACCTGATGTGGGTTTATGATATTAGAGAAATTGTGGGCGGGGTTTCGTTATAAAGGTAACTGTATACTGTCCCAATGGTGCAAAGCATGGGGGGGACTGGGCTAATGCCTTTTTGTACAGTGTCAATCTGTTTTCAGAGAAGAGATCTGGGTTGTAATCAAACCCTGCCACTTAGACAGCTCTTCCCCTAAAAGCAGCCTTTTATTCCGCTGCTTGTTTAATCTTGGCCCCATTGCCCAGATCCTTGGCAAGGTTCACCCGCACCGCAGCATGGCAGAGACTGTTAACAGGACCTTAGGCCAGCCTCGGACTAGATCTAGTTCACCATCACATTTGGTCTTCACTTGTATTCTCTGTGTCTTGAAAGAATCTTTTTAAACTTGGAGTTGGGAGGAAATATTTTTTGCAGCATTTTCTACAGTCTATAAAGTCAATGGTCTGACATAATCCAGGTGCCAATCACTTACCTTGCGTCCCACCTCATTATTATGGAGGTTCATGAGTGTCCTCGCATTCTGCTTGACCTCCCGGGCATCGATAAATACTTTTGAGAAGCCCAGGCCGTAGCTGATGTCCGCCGAGCAGCCTCCCCACTTCCAGCCTTGGTCTTTACTGTAGAAACCCTGCTTCTCCTTGTCACAGCTACAGTCACTCAGGTTACCCTGTGTACAGGCGGCGGTAATGGCATGGGCCACCCCTGCTGCAATGATGGCGTAGGTGAACGCAGCCTCTTTGCTACCTAGGGGAGCAAGAGAAACAAGGTGATGAATATAATATAGCTTGAATAGATTTAGATTTTGTGAGAAAAAAGAATGTCAAGGTGTTTCACCTCCAGTTCAAGGGAAGTACAGTAAGTATGCAAAAGGATTTTTAAATAGGAAAAAGAGATTAATTATTAACAATATGTGTGCTTACATCACAGTCGTACTGACATATCACTCAAGGGCTGCAGTGTTTTGAAACCCGACCTGGAGACTGTCCTGTCCGTGAACCAAAATGGCTGCTGGCGATATAGTCAACAAAGCAGCATGAATAAGAGGGTTGTCGGCAAGGAAGGGCTATTGATCCGCTCAGAAACTGTCACATTCTGTGTAAACTCATAAGGCATCAGAATCTTCATCCTGCCGTTATCTCACCCAAGTCCAGCTCACAAATCATTTACACACACGCGGAAATATCGACAAATAACTAAAGGTTAATCCGACAGGACTTATAGAAAGTTCCTGCAGCAAAGTTCTCCAGTCGAATAATGAGCCAAGAAAAAAACCACTACAAAGAGAAAGTCTAATATATCTCATTCAAAACCATATGTAATGCAAACAAAGCAATACTTTTTTTTCCTTCCGATACAATGTCAAAACAGCCCGTAGTGTAATATGTGCATATTCATAAACATGATCACCAAGTTTTCATTTCCAGATCTGTGATTCATTATAATGCAAACAGGAAACTGCTGGCGACAACATCCATCATATCTACGTGTAAATAAACTCCTCTCGTCTCTGTTTGTTCAAAACAAACATTATACCTTCTCTGCGCTTCCTCCTGCTTCACTATGTAAAGCTGCCATGTTTTTGATAAACATCACCATTGAAAAAAGAAGAAGAAGAAAAAAAAAAACTCATATTGAGGCATCAATTATGTGGACGTTTTTATAGACTTGATGGGCTCCGAGCCAAAAAAGAAGGTGTGTCAGTTCTGACTGCACCGTTGTTAATTTTTCCCCTGCAGTTCTGAGTGCATGGGTTCACCACAAGAGATGGAATGAATTCTTCATACACTTGTAATGAGAGGTGGAAGATATTAAAAGGAGAGTGGACAAAAGCCGGTGTAAGCTGAACTGGGAGTGCCAGTTCACTGTTCTTCTGCCACATTTTGTTTCTCTTTCATCTCTACAGTGTCTCAGTGTGCTGCCTCTTTATATGGACCTCGTCTCATACAGTTAAGTGCATCTACAAAGTTCAAGTGCAAACTTAGTTGAAGCCTACAAATACTTAAACGGCTGATGCACCTTGCATTACTCCTCAGTTCACTGGTCATTCCTCCCTTTACTTTAAGAACAATTGCAAGCTACACGGCTCCGCTCAGAATGGGCAGCAACAATGGCATTCATTTACAACCATTCACCTTCTACGCTAATCTGATCAGTGAAACCAATCTATTTGGTATGGCTGTCCAAGCCATAGACTAAAACTCCTCTCTTGGAAACACAGACCAAGTCTCTTGATGGGCTCAAAACTCATTCATAAAGGAACAGATTGTCAAACACCACTGTTTTCATTTCAACAGTATGAAGAGATAATCCTTTCTTTCCAATAGCAGCATGCAAGATGGCCTCAAACAGCTGGTCCAAGCTATTGACCATTGTGTAGAAGGGTATTTGGATTTTCTTATATACTTCAATAGCTCTGGTTGAAGAAAAAATATTTTAAAATTCTTGTAAGGTTTGTAAAAAATAGTTTTTCAAAGTCACCTTTGGTTATCAAACTCCCTATAATGATGTCATAAAGGTATCATTAGAAAAATATCTTTATGCTCCATTAAACATTGTTTAAACCAGAGCTTCCTGGTATTGGTGCCTTCAATATCTGACAGTCTTTAATCGAATATATCAGTTCATAATAGCCAACAAACCAGCCACAAAACTCCAGCCATGATTTCAATATTGCCATGTTCATCCTGCCTTTGAAGGAGACCTTTGTCTCAGCAGAAACATTGATTTGGATTAATTTGTTTCTCTAATTTAGTACTTTCAAGTCTTGCTTTCCTCTTGGCTTTTCCCCACTGTAACTTATACCCGTGGTAAGATCTACAGTCCCTACAGTGGGAGCCACAGCACCCATCACTAGACGGGATAAAGACCAGTGAAAATGTGTCTCCAGAGGCTCCGTCAGGCTGAAAAGAAAGGCTGCCAACATTCACAAGAGCTTTGTTACAGTGCTGGCTTCAGAAACCTTTTATACATGCTCAGAGAGCCCTGCTCAATGAAAAGTCTGGAGCAAAACTAGGCCTGATGTAAATGACACTGGTTCCTTATGGGATGTTCCCTATTCTATAGATGCAGTGATACAAAGCAGATGATCATTTATTTGCAGAGGAAGTTTGTCTGGTGCAGATTTTGACTGCAGATCAAGTGCACCAGCTAAATGGTTATGTTTTGCGAGGCATAAAGAAAAAGGGTATATGTCAAAGTTTATTTTTTATTTATTTAGTTTAATTTATTTATTTATTATTCTTACAGAAGGCATCGGGTCATAATTTGAACTTCTTGATAGGCCTAGATATATCTGATAATTCATTTCGCAGTGTTTTATAAATGCTGATCATAATTTTGGAGGGGAATCGCAAAAGAAGCCAAAGTAAAGTCTGGATGCATTTTACGATTTTATATCTATGCGCACAAATACGCATAGATATAAAATGTGTTAACCCAACTGCCGGAGAAAACAAAAAGAGTGTCAAATTGTAAACAAACGTTAACAGACAGCAACATACCCACTTTCAACTCTTTTCCGAAGACTGTCCTCTCTCCAAGCGCAGAGCAGTTCCAGCGCCCGTTTTTGAACTGAAACTGACACTCGTTGATGCCCATTTGGGCTCCCTCTCCGATGACGATAATGGCATCGGGGCGACTCTGACAGATAATCCGTTGTCTGGGGGCCAAACCGGGGATCTTGTTACAGATTATGCTCGCACCTAGGGCCACCACCGACGAGAAGCCACTGTGAATGGAAGATGGATAGGACTTAGAAAAAGAAGCCATCAACTCTTTATTTTTTTGTCTCCTCTAATAAGCACACTGCCCTTTGTGGTTTATTAACTGTAACCTTAAACCTGTATAAAATTATAATTTTGTTCGGATAATTATATTTTAACACTAAAACGTATCTTAAAATCCACGTTAATAGATATTCATTAACATGTCTAAGCTGCAACATAAGACACATTTTGTAAGTTATAGGCTGCATTAAAGTTGCAGATACTTTTCATGCTTATGTCGGCATTATTTTTTATAATAAAGGAAATGTCGTCAAGTGATAAGCACGCAGTTGCCACGGGTCTAACAGATAAAGTGACGCTGTTCTCTAAACGCTTTATTTCTCATGAATAAAATCAACAACCTGCTTTGGAGCAAATATTGGATAGACAATCGGCGTTTTCGAAGGACCAACAACAGATCATGGTTATTGTCTTTTCTGTTGGAGAATAACGCACAACAAACTAATGAGAAGTCAAATTTACGCAGCTCACCCAATTTTCAAATAAACAATTCCCAGACAAAGTAAAACTCTTAAAATCCAGCGTCGTGTTCTCCGACTCATTGCGGCCCCGCTCTCAGTTTCATGCAACGATCTGTGGAGCTGATGAGTAACTTATGAGCGACGCTTATTCTCCGATCGATCGCAGCCCAGGTAACTCCAGCGGAACTCCAAAATGACGAAAAGCATCAAAAACTAGCGCAGCTCGGGAACTCTTACAAGTTTGCCGGCTATAGGGTATCATCCGAACTCCCTTTACTTGGCCCCCTTTCACTGGGCCCTCTTGTCATTGCTAGGGTGTCACAGGTAACCCGTGGGTGAGCAAGTGCGATTATCTCTTTCTCACAGTTCCTCTGCAACCCGCAGGTCTTGGCTATATATCTGGCTCATCTATCTGGGGCGTGTTCACAGAGACATGGGGCCCTGCTGAAGAATCCCGCCAGGGCTGAATCTCAACACACACTCACACTCACACACACACACACACACACACACACACACACACACACACACACACACACACACACTGATTGGGATGGCTATTTATTGGGTTATTAAGTGGGTCAGGGCTCAGATTAAAGTCACCATTCATTTATATTTTAAGGAGATTTTTACCAAGTTTGCATCAATAAAATTAGCAATATTTTTCCACAATTGCCAAAAAGAATAAAAGCAAAAATAAATGCAGATATAATCTTAAACCAAGACAAGTAAAATGCATAGATTTTTTTTTTGATTTAATGAATTATTCCCTCAAAAAAAGGACTCAAACTGAAGAATAGTCTCCCCACTCTCCGAGTTTGCATGAGGTTAAATCACAATTATGAAATTTAATACATGCATTTATGATATTTTAGTTGTTTTTTTATATTCAAAAGAAGAATTCATCCTCTTCTCACTTTTATAATGTGAATATGAATGGATCTGGTGCGCGCTACCTGTAGTGCGCCTCTGTGCCGGCACACGCTCTGGATTACCTACCTTTTATTATGGCGACATCTGGTGGAGCAAACGGGGCCTTCCAGGCAGAAAAAACAGCTAAACAAATCACTTCGCTTTGTCCCTGTATTCTTTCCGTAGCTTGGCCAAACTTGACACGGCCCATAGACAGCTGATCCACTGTATGGAGGTTATTGGTGAGTGGGTGGAAGATTATTGATGCCAGTATGGACCCCCACCACCCGCATTACTTGATCGGTGATTGTCTTATTCATATTTTCACATTCATAACCGAGGACGATTTAGTCATTGCCTCACATGTGTGTAAGGTAAGGAGTGTCCAACTTGCGGAAGTAGCCCAAAGTCAGCCTGTTATTAAGGAAAATTGTCTGTTGTGTCTGATCATAAATGAATATTTGCAGGATTGGCATGAAGCAGCAGACACTCCTTGGTTATGGAGGTGAGTTATCTTCACTTTCATTTCTGTCCTCTCCAGCGTCAATAAATCCATAAAGTAGGCGGGACGATGCACTCGTGAATAATAAAATTTGCTGTAATAGGATGATGGAGCAGTTGATCCCCCGAGTTCAACTCAAACATCAAATCTGTGTTTCCCCTCAGGAGGCTGTGTCTGCAGCGCTGGAGCTTCTGTAATCTTGCTGTGCTGGGGGAGAGACTCTCATGGAAGAGCTACTTCCTGCGACGATGCCACATAGAGATGAAGATGACGTCAGGGCGTTCAGGAGGTTACACCTGCAAAAGCCTTAGAGGACACACAGGTATGCTTTCTCTTTCTCTCTCTCTCCCCTATGTTTCTCATCCCATCCCACATGTGCATTGTCCATCAGGCAGGGTGGTGGGGTTGGTGTACCTGCAGGGGAGTTCAGCCCAGCATCCTGACCTCTGGAACAGCAGTGCCACAGTCTGCAGCGCCTCCACTGATGGGACAGTTCGAGCATGGAACATCCAAAATGTCAGTGTAACACCCCTCAACATCATCGTGCATGCCCAGTAATCATGTTAACAGTATTTCTGGAAATGCAAAATGTTTTCTTGTTTGGAGGCAGAGTTAGATTAAAGATTGATTATGGACTTAAAATGAATTTAATGAACATTGATTTATGTTGATTTTGAAATTTGTTTTTCATATGACTTAAATTGGACTTTTATGTAAAATTCAACAATACGTGTTATATGCTGTCAGTCCTTATCAGTCCATATATCAGATGCCACAAAGTAAAGCCAGAAGTGAAAGTGTTTGAATGTGGGCATCATATGCGTTCACGCCTTTTATCTATTAAACTGATATTTGCTGCTCCAAGCCACATGTATGCAGGTTTCATTCCAGCTAAACACTTATTGGAACAAACTTTCTCCAGTAGTTTCTCCCTGCTTGGCTGAAGGTTGCAGACCACTCCAATAAAGGCATTTACCTGATGTGGCAGTTTTTGTTCTCTCAGGGTGAGCTTCTGTGGTGCAGTCCTGTGCAGAGTCCTTTGACAGAGATTGTAAGTGATGAACAGCACGAGGTTGTGATCACAGCAGACTCCACAGGCCTCATTAAGACCTGGCAGATCCAGACTGGCCAGGAGGTGGCCTCATTTTCCACAGCATCTCCAGGCTGTACATTAGTCCAGTACAACATCAACAACAATTGGTTTCTCACTGTAAGTAACCTCAGTATTTCCTGTTGTGTAAACCTTAAAGTAATATAAAAGAAAGTAACACGTGCTTTTCAATATATTTTCTTCCAGGTTGGGACCAGTCAGGGATCTCTGTGTACACTAGCTGATTCAGCTTTGACTAAAACGACCAGCATGATGGTGTGTGACACCTTTAAAGTAAACATACTCCTAGTTTCACCTGACAAAAAATGGATCGCAGCTGGAACCAAGGACCATGATGATTTAAGTCCAAAGGTATTTCATGTTGTCTTTGACAGTCTGGTTTCATGTTTGTTTTTCCTGCCCTGGTCTGTTCTTGTGCATTTTCTTTTACCACATTACCTCTGTCCACATGACACAGCGGGAAAATAAGTGTTCATGGATAAGAACAATGAAGCATTAATACACGTTTTGTAGATTTCTGTTGTTTGGTTTGTTACCAGGTGATTTACACCGAGAGTTTGACCTCTTCGTCTGAGGACGAAGATCCTCTGTGCCAGTCTCTGCCAGTCACTGGGTGCCAGGCTGCTGTCTTCATACCCACCCAGCCTGCCAGACTGGCCATCATCCACTACAAGGAGCGCTCAAACAACAAAGCCCTCACTGTCTTCGATGTCAGCATTAAAAAAACTAAGTACAAGTCAGAGATCCAGGGTGAGGACAGAGATATGTGTAGATTGAATGGTAATATGCTTTAGGTCTGACACTGAATCTCATAATAGCCATTGAATGATAACAGTTGGCTGCTGAATCATCCTAGTAAAACTCACTTTTAACCACAGACACTGCTGAGCTCGTACAGACACGGCTCAATGTGATCTGTTTTACTTTTTTTCTGGTGGATGACTGACATGCTATCACTTCAAGATATTTCTGATAGAAGACTCTATTTACAATAGCGTTTAATAAAATAAAGACTTTCGCCTATTTTAAATATCAGTGTTAGTGTCAGCTCCTCAAAATTAGAGAGCAAGGGCTTGATTCTGGACTCAGTATTATTCGGTGATGTCCAACAGACACATAGTGAAATTCATTAAAAAAGAGGGAAAAAAACAGAAAAGAAACTTATTGAATACGTGGCAAGGGTTTTCTCAGCTGGCAAACCAGCCACCCTTACTCTGGTTATTGCTATTTTGACATACATGATTAAACCCCAGATGAATGCAACAAGTTCACACCTGCTTTCTGTTTTCAAAAGGCCATTCTGGGAAATGTAAGAAATTGAATTAGATGGAAGTTAAGCGAACCTTGGTTCCTCAAATATGTAAATAACAACTCACCATCACAGAATACTTCCTTGAACACAGTTTGAAGATGGATTTCTTTCCTTAAAAGTTTGGCTTGTGTTGGTCTTATTTTGAATTTCTTCTCATATTAGTCCAGCAGGTGGAGTCCTTTCCCTTGACACTGAACACCAGGTCCTCACACATCCTCCTGGAGGCCAAGGACAGCGACTGCTTAGTGCTGTCAGCTGACCAGGAGCTGTGGGTCTACTCTCTGAAAGGAACCCTGCTGGCTAGCTTTAATGAGCATACCATGCCTATCTCCTCTATGTGTTTGGTAGGCTGTTTTCTCATCTGGTTTTCAAAGAAATATCCGTTTACCTGTTGAAATTCTTTGTTCCATACAGTACAATACACCCTCTGTGTTTTTTTAGTTTTTTGTGTGTGCCTTCACATTGACAGGATAGCTTTCGTGTGGTGACAGCATCTCAGGACCTTTCCTTACGAGTGCTGACATGGAAAAATGACAGAGACAGTGGGTTGACTCTGGAGAGCAGATACCACTTACTGGGAGGCTCTCACACAATGTCCAGGTACTGTATGCTGTGACATATTAGTATGTGTCTGTTGTTATCAACAGCAGCCAAGTTAGCGTCAATAGTATGCCCATAATGCATCTCATTAGAGCAGCCTGAACACAGGTATTTTCACTGAATTTGACATGATGTAAATACCACCTGATATTCGCACCTTTGCATTTTTATGTTCCTTTCATTTACTGATCTTGTGACTTTATGCTTTGTGCCCTGTGTTCTAGAGGGTTCACTCACGTTGCCTGTGACTACACCAGTATTGTGGCCTCAGTAGAAGGGAAAGATGGGAAAGACGTCTTAAAAGCTTATGTTTTCACCTGCTGAGCATCTCTGCCGCAGAAAAAAAGTGCCAGCACGCAGTTTACAAACCCCACTGGAAGGAGGAACATTTGCTTTTACTGTTTGTCATATACTGTGTACTTACATTATGATGTTTCTTTGGTAGCTCTGTGTTTACAAAAACGAGAATGTAACATATAATATAGATGGGACAGGAAAGGCATTGATACACTGTGTGATGCAATGTGCTTGTTGAGAAAATACTCTATAACTACGCTTTTGGAGCTGAGGTAGTGTTGAATGTAACCAGATTTAAGGCATAATGTATTGCAAAAAATATGCTGGTGGCCTGTTCTTCAATATGTTGCCTCCACTCACTACTCAGGTAAAATAATACTGAGGCAAGTTAGTGATGTATTAGTGGAAATAAACTACATGCCATACATTTTTATACTTAACCCACATTGACAAATTAGTTATTAAATAATTTTGTCAGAAGGCACAAAAGCATCCTTTCCTCTTTCATGCCTCCACATGGAGGGTCGTGCAGAGCACCACACGTACGTACATGACTGGGAGCTCCTATGCTAAAGAGAACGGAGACATAAGCCCCTCATCTGCTTCGATGGCTATGCATTTCATGTGCTGTAGGATGCACCTTAGGACTGGAGTCATGGACTCGTACACTTTGCTCCCATCCTCTGAGTCATTTTCCATCTGTTCCAAAAAAAACCAAACAAGATTCTTTAAGTTGTTGAAACAAAACCAGTGATGAGGAGATCAATTTAATTGTTGAAATTAAGTGCAAATAATTTGATGTGTTGTTTTTCTTACCCAGGTGAAAGCCTTGATAGTGCGATTCAGGAATGCATTTTCAATGTCTTCCGGTAACGTCAGCATATGAGCCATACAATCTAGTATGCAGGTTAATGTTTCTCTAGGAGCCTGAGAAGAGGTGACAAGGAGAGGAAAGGTAAAAACAAATTTACGGTTCATTGTCTTAGTACTTCGTTGTTTCAAATGTGGATCAGCACAGAGTAACCTCTGACCTGGTCAAGTGTATTGAGGGCAGTTTGAGCATCAGTGTTGTTGGGGCTCAGGGCTTTGACATCCTGAATGGAGATGACTGGCTCTTTAAGCTGCTCCAACCATGCCCACATGAGCCCAGAGAGGATGAAGGGATCTCGCTCCATACACAGCCTTTCCCACGCACCGCCTTGGTTCAGCTCTGCCTGCACACATTCAGTCATTTTAGAGCCTGTCTCCCTCTATGTGAGGCATAGAGGGAGACAGGGGGGGGTGGGGGGGGATGGTCTTGTTTAATGCTACCAATAAAGGTAGAACACTTGCATTAATGAATTTATATTTGTTGTACCAGTCACTTTACGGATCTGTATGTGTGGGTTAGGGGATGTGTTGCTGTTCTTTACCTGTAATTAAGGAAGGTAATATTGTTGTTTGTCATGTAGGAAAAACTCAAATGACCAACTCAAAATGTCATGTCAGGGTGTGGATTGTACATTTTGGCCTTGGATCGATGCATTACAGGTAACGTAACTAACATTTTAGCATAACATCATTCTTTGTGGTGGATAGATTCTAAGCATTGCATAGTTTCTGATACATTCCTACATGCATGGTGTCCATTTCTACAACTACGCTACTGTATGGGTCAGTTACCTGCCAAGAAAAGACTTTGTTCTTGTGCTCATCTTCCCCTTCAAGAAAAAGGTCCACTGCCAGGGCCTGTGCCACTAGCAACCTCCTTGCATCCAGGGACAACTCTGACTGCAGGGTGATAAAGGGCACCTCTGACTTCTCTGACTGATCCTCACCTCTACCTTGAGATTTCATTACATTCAGAGCTAACTCTTCCCTCTGCTCTTCCTTCCATCTGGACAACATGCTACCCTTTTTGGTAGCTTCATATTTCCCCATGGACTCACTACGTTGGATGGTTTTTTGCTTCACTTTCTTCAGCAAAATAACTCCATCTTTATAGTTTTCATCATTCTTGACTTTCCACAGCGAACCTGTTGAGCTGTGTGAGATGTCAGATGTGTTGCTAGTCGAACCTTGACGCTTGGATGTAGGGAGAGTGACCTCAGATGGGGAAATAGTCATTTCAACATTACTCTGGGACAGGGATCCGAGAGGTTGCGTGAGGAGATTGAGCTTTGAGCCCAGTCGTCTCAAGTCGGACTCACTGTAGCTCAGACTTTTGCGGTGGTAGAAGATGGGTGGCTCGTTGAAATGTCTGGGTAAGGTGAGCGTACCTGGTAAGCGGGGCTGCTTTGAAAACATTTCAGGGCCCAGTTTCTCAATGACACTGAGAGTCATCTCTATGTCGTGAATATCAGGGGCCTCCAGAATGTCCTCCTCGATCACCTGTCGATTATCTGCAATGTCCAACAGCAGTCTAGACACTAGCTGGACAATCTTTGGCAGGTACCTCAGCTCCTTCCTCTCATAGCCATGCAGTATGTGTCTCTGGCGGTTCAGGTACTGGGAAAGCGTGACTGGGTTGAATCGAGGCTCAGCACAGGAAAACACACTCCTCAAAGGGGCAAGGAACTGGACAAACTCTCTGACACAACGCAGCTGACCTCGGGTTTGGATTGAACCAGGGCGTTTAGCACGTACATATACAATAGCCTGGTTAGCAGTCATCCTGGTAGCAAAGGCCAAGAAAGATGCTAACAGCACACCTGCGGGGAAGAACAGACAGATTGTGCAGCTGAAATATCAGTATGTGATATCAGTGATATAATATCAGTGTGTCTTGAATAGTCTAAAACTCTTAGTACACCATTAATTCTAAATCTACCTGTTCTGCCAAGACCAGCGTGACAGTGAACTGCTATCTTTCCCTCCTGCAGTGCGAAGGACATGACCTTCACCATATCCAGCACAGTGGTGAGATTGGCCACTCCATAGTCGCTCCAGCCGAAATTGTAGAAATAAACTGTCGTGGTAAAATGCTTTCAGTTACACTTGTGCAATACTAGAGATCTACAAAGAATTATTGCATAAATCACTTACTGTTGTTTTCCATGAAGACCTCTGGGCGGTATGAGAAGCCGCTTTCTGGCTCCAGAGGGTTTCCACAGCTGGCATGTTCACCAGGTATCTGTAGGTTGATTACTGTTTTAATACCATTCCTTGACACACACAGACACAAAGAGAGGCATGTACACTTAGTCATTGTCATCTCCAGGGACGGTGTTCATAGTCAGGAAGCTGCTGAGATTAAATCAAACAAAGTTGTATATACCTTGTGAATTGATCAATAATGTTATATTTGTCAATGAGTTCTGTCGAGGGTCTGGACATAGCGAGAAGATGATCAGTAACCCTAAAATAACAGAAGAGAAAGTTAGTGGGATGTAAAGTACATAGTAATTGATTTTTTTTTTTTTGTCCAACTCACATGGCTTCAGAAAAAATATTAAAAAACCCCCATCTGACGGAAAAAGAAATTTGTTATGTTTTGTTCTACTATCACAACTACTTAAGTAGAACAAACAGGTGTACCAGGATGAGTAGAGGCCTTTTATAGCCTGTTGGTCATCACTCCAATAACTCGGGTTGTCATACTTGCAGGCTTGACCTCCACAGCCGATTGTACATTGCATATGTCCTGGGATGACATAACGTATAGCTTCTCCCACAATTGTGTACTTCGCCCTGGGAGCTCTGACTGTCATTGTTATTATAGGGGGAAAGAAAGGAAGAACAATCTGATTACACAAATTAGTCTTTAATTTAAAATTGTAAGCAATATAATTGATGACATTTTTATTGTATTTAATTTATTCTCAAAAATTTTAATTGGAGCTGTTAGAGTTGTGGTTATTCAGCAGTGTAAACATGTAAAATACTGTTAAACTGTAGTGCAGCACAAAGACAATATCAAATGCAGGTTGGTGTGTAAAGCCTAAATAATTAAGATCATCAGTGGCGAGTGCTCACTTAGAGGTGTCTAATCCTTGTCTGGCATTGCAAGGCTGTCATCAGGGCATTACTGTAAAAATAGCTACTCTTTTGGCATATTTGAAATACATTTTAAAATTGCATTTTGGAGAAATATGAACTTGTAGGTACATGGTTGTAGCTAACCATTAGTCATTAACAGATACATTTTACAGATCTGTCTTTACCAATCTTACTTACGGTATTCCATCAGAGCTCCACCTCTTGTGTTTGCATGGAGTGCCATATGAACAGTCACTCAGATTGACATCCACAGTCATAGCAGAGCCTGGACACACATTTCTGCCATGTTACGCCATGTCATATACTTTCATATGCTTTCTGGAAACAATTGGTGCAGATGGATTTTCTTTATGCCTGAAACACAGCACCGCATAACTATAACCAATTTCTAAGAATGGAAACTGCCATTCATAAAAAAAACAGTCCTCTACATTAAATTTTTTGTTTTTTAGTTTGAAACCTTGTGACCAATACATTTACTACAGGACAAGACAAGTTAGACACAGAATCACTTTCAAATACACAGTTTGATCCAGGATCGACATCATAAATCATATTCAGGCACATGTAAAGCAGACATAATCCATTTTAAGGGATTGGGTATCTGCTATTCTTAGCTGATAGTTTTTATCTCAGTACCTCATCACAGTACAAAATTAATGGTCACTCCCGTAATGTGCAAAGTAATCAACTTTGAATTAGCTAGCAAGGAAAGAAATACAGCTAATCTAACGAAAAATACAACAAAATCAAATGAATTAAATTTAAAAAAACATGGATTTACCTGTATGAAGTGAGACGAGATGTTTGTGACCGCCATCTCAGAACACAAATGGCTCACAGCTGCAGTTGCCAATATTTCTGACATCAGCTTCAACAGCTCTGACGTTGTCTTTTTCCCTCTCTAGCTCTGTGGAAAGTCAATCCTGTGGCCTCGCTTGATTTGATTCGTCTCAGATTATCTCTGTGAAGCTGGGTGGGACGATGCACGTATCCTTTGAGCTCCTTGGTGGAAAGCCATCTGTCTTACCAGGATGACGGATCAAGTATGAGATTTAATTAACCTCAAGAATGTGTTAAAAAAAAGTTGCACAAATTGTGTCCTTTGTAAATGTCTCCATGCACAGGTTCCTCCTTCTGCTCTTAGGGGGGGTGTAGTGCTATTTCTGACTCCTCCTGGATTAGGCTACTAATCTCATTACTCTACGGGTATAAAATAGAGCACCCACTCCTCAACAAAAACTTATACTATAACCACATCACCACTGACTTCTTCTGGACTGTTATGAGATACAATGATTGACAATATATTCTGTTTGTTAATGCACAAATTGACATCAGTCAACATCTGACCAACTAATCACCTGAACTGATTTTCATCATATTGACTTTATTGATTCTATTCATGCCTCTTGTTGTGAATAAGCACAAACAGATTTGAGCTTTTTGTCATGAGAGGATCAGGGGATTTTTCACACACTTTACTTCACTCTTCTACCCTGCTGCTACAAATAGTGGGGCCTCAGTGACATAGCAAGTAGATAAAATTTGATTGGCTTACCTTGCACCTTGCTAAAGCTGGTTAGGTTTAGGTTACCAGGGAGAGATCAGTTTATGAAGTACAGCATTTGGAGAGACTTAAAAGCCAATAATCCCAAAGCAAAGCAATGCTGTACACCTTTTTAGATGTCAGAAATAGGCAGTGAAAAGGGTATAGGCTTAGATTGTTCTGCTCAGACAATCAGCAAACATGATAAAAGGAACAGAGGGAGAGAGACAAA
Organism: Seriola lalandi dorsalis; assembly: GCF_002814215.2. Lineage (NCBI taxonomy): Eukaryota > Metazoa > Chordata > Actinopteri > Carangiformes > Carangidae > Seriola > Seriola lalandi. The sequence continues at coordinate 258,626 of NW_019525448.1, read as the reverse complement.
ACATTCAGTCAGCACAAAACTACAAAGCTAAATGCATGGCATGTGGTGAATGTAAATGAGATAAGACCCAGAGTAAATCACAGGCATGTGATTTTATGGCATATTTTACCAGTCTTATTGTGAGAAACACAGAGGAGCACAGACTAAAGAGTCAGCAATAGGATGCTGGCATATGATTCTGAACAAGAGTAAAGGTACATTGTGAAACAGAAAACCAAATTAAGGTCAACATTTTGTGAAACATATAAAGAATACAGATATCACAATGACACGTTAATATCTAATTCTAGTTCTGATGAGGCTCTGATAGTGTTAAGGATTAGATGTCAAGAATTAAGAAGTAGTTTGTGACTACCTTTTCCATTTTGTGAAATGTTGTGTTTTCTGTTGTCTAAATGTGTTGTCTGAAATGTTTTGCACCTCTGGACCATCAAACAGGTGTGTGATTCTTTAGATTTAATCTGCAAGGTGAAGACACTCTTATCTGTAACCATAAAAATAATAGTTATCTTTAAGCCTTAAGTCCATATTCTTCAAGTTCACATACAAAATTCACCCAGACAGCTATGAGGAAACCAGCTGTGTCATAGTCATAGTCAGGAAAGCAGGATATCTGCAGAAGCAATACCAGATTGTAAAATACTCCATTATGAGTGAAAGTTTTGCATGCAAAATCTTATTTGAGTAAGAGTAGAGAAGTAAGAAAATTGACTTTAAGTATCAAAAGTTATTTTTATTTAGGAAAAAGGCTCCTCTGACAGTTATATATATTTCTGAATGGTTAATGCATTAATTGTGGCCCCAGGACAAGAGGCCATTGTTACAACCAAGTGACAATTGGGGATCTAGATAAATCAGCATTTTTATGCTTTAGCTGGTCAAGGTGGAGCTAATTTCATTTACTTGTTGTTGTTAAATGTTAGGGAGTTATTTCTTTAACAGTGCATCCTATTTCACACTTCAACACGTTTCCAAAATACTTAAATACGTAAATATATATTCATTTTAGAATATACCCTTAAATAATTTCCATAATGCCTCAGTCTTTTCAAATAGTGATGCTAATAGCGACCAAGATAGCAAGCAAAATGCATGAATACCAGTAGAAATGCATTTATCTGAGAAGATGAATTCATTAATTTTTCCGACAGATGGCAGCAGATATACAAGTGGCAACTGCTTCAGAGGCGCCGTTAGCCTGTCTGTTCGTTCTACTTCTATGACAACAAACCGGTCGGACAGTGATTTCCGTGCTCCACATAAGCAAATACACAAAGCCTAATGGGAAATGAGTTCTTTTCATGGTATCAGTAGACCACTGTCAATGACTGCCAGTAATACAAATACTACATTTCCCAAAAAGCACTGCCGCTTTGTAGGAGCTGCCCCAGCTGGTTGCGTAGGTACAAACGGACCGTTCAGCTGTTTCAAACAAGCCGGTGTCCATAGCATGAAACTACCGGAAAAGGTGCGAATTCACTTTCAAAATAAAATAAATACGTTTAGATATTTTTTGAAAATATCAATTCCTTTTAACACAGTACATATATTCCCTCCACCTTCCCTAGTGTTCACATTTCGTTACGTAAATAAGACAAAATAAACCTGCATCCTCGCATGTTCTGGCACCAATTTTCGTTGACAAGCGTTTTATTTTGAAAATAAGAACGAGAAATTGTATATCCTGTCTCTTGTCTTGGCAGTTGGTACTCCTGCTCCGGCGCTATCGCTCCGACAAGCCGGGGGAGAGGAGAAGGAAACGCAGGACCTCTGCGATGGAGCATTAATAAGAGAAAACGGCGAGCTCCCCCGTCGGAGATAATTGATCACACTCATCTACATGACCAAAGAAACAAGACCGGCTACGAGAAACGCAAGCGTAACAATCATGCAATTTAAATACAGACGAATTTGAGCAACAGCTTCTTCTTCAAGGTTACACCGCTTGAAGACGCCCCAACATCCCCCTTGTTGCAGATCAGCTGGCTTACGTTGGTTGATCGTCGCCGGTACCGACTATGTCCGTGGAAGAGCAGGGATACCCCGACGCTATGCGGTTGCTGGAGGCCGGGCCGGAGTGGATGCGGGCTGAGATCGAGCGTCTCTCCCGGGAGCTGAGTGAGACCACGAACGAGAAGATCCAGGCGGCAGAGTACGGGCTGGCGGTGCTGGAGGAGAAGCAGCAGCTCAAACAGCAGTACGATGACCTGGAGATCGAGTACGAGGCCGTGAGACAGGAGGTCGACCAGCTGAAAGAGGTAGGCTGTGTATAAAATCACAGAAATTATAATATCATCTAGGATTTATAGGCCCTACGTATCAGCCCTAAAACCATAAACCTTATGTGCATTTTGGAAGGTATACCTATTTTAGATGATGAATAATGAGTTTCATTGCCCTTGCCATATTTATTGTATCTGTTCCCTTTCATCAATACAATATACTAGATAGGGACTTGGTTTGCTGTGACATTTGACAAGCGTCCGCCATAAAACATCCCTCTGCCTCTCATTCTGCAAGGTCAAAACTGTGAGATGAGGATGCTGCCTCTGTAGGCTGCTCCCCCACCGCACATCTCGTTAGGCACGGTGTCCCCCCCATTGCACTTCCACCTTTTATTTATTTATACATCTCTCATGGCCCCTTCTTCAAGACATTCCTGTCTGACTCACAGCCAGTCTAGGCCTGGTGTGTCTCCCCCCCCCCCTCTTCTGTAATGTCTTAATCAGGAGTAGATCTGCCAACTGTACAGATATGACCATTATTACAGACAGTGATCTGCAATACTTCTCTGTTCATGTTTGATATGGGACATAAAAAGAGATCTGAGTCATTCACTGGTATCCTGTGTTTGTTTGTTTGTTTTGTTTTTTTAATCTAATTCTGTTATTCTGACTTTTAAAAATGACATTTACATGTTGAGTTCACCTTGAAAACCAACTCTTGTGTATGTTTGATGGGCATTACATATCTTGTCAATGTGTCACTCAGCTCAGACAGGCCCTCCTATATGAACAAGAATTACTGGTTTAGTTGAAAGTGGGCGGGAGTAGGTTTGAATTTTTGAACCTTCCCGCTCAGAAGAGAGAGGGATGAACAACTTGCAGTGGAAAAACAGACGAGTTGACCCTTTGGGAATGGAAAGAATGTTGAGAGTGACGGTTCAAGCTGGGCTAGAGAGTCAGATAAAGGATGTGTCTGTTTTTCTGAGCAGTGTCCGCACTTATTCCCTACTGTTGTGTCACACTGTGAAACTTTCTTCCCTAGAGCAGCAGTTTGTCAGTGTGTCATGATTTATATGGAGAGAAGTATTGCTTCAGAGTGACGTTATAGGCAGACAGTCCCGCCAAACGGCTAAGGGCCCTGACTCCTTCTGTGCCCACAGTTCCCGCTTTGACACAGGCTTGTTCATGGTTGCTCACATCCTCCTTTGAGATATGGGTTCTTCCTGTGTCCTTCCACAAGGCCAGGCAACCAATAGCTGACAAAGCTTACCTCATGGTAAACCCCTTCTTGTCCTGCCAGAAAACTGCTCATCAATCCCTTTGGGTTTTGTGCTTTTCAGGGGAGAGACACAAACAGAGAGGTTTCCAGCTCTCTGCTTTTCCCTCTTCTCTCTGTCTGCCTTCCAGTGGCCCTGTCTCTCTCTCTCTCTCCTCTCTCTCTCTCTCCCTCCCTCTCTAGTGGTTGCTATTGCAGAGAGGAGGAGGTCTCAGGGCTGTCTCAGCAACTCCTGCTTAAATTCCCATGCATGTCTTTGGCAAGGAGGCCAAGCTCTGCCACAGAGGAATGACAGCAAAAAGCTCTGAATAGATGAAACAGACTGGAAACGGTTTGAAAGAGTCGCCATGGCAGCAAACAAAAAGCGAATAAAAAGAAGCAGGGGAATTTTCTGGAGATTTCTTTTTCATTTTTCAAAATATGCTTGTTTAAAAAAAGAAGCTCTCGTGGTGTGTCTGTTAGGACTCCTGAATTGTGTCTGATCTTTCTTTCTGTGTCATAATGGGGGCACAAACATCCATCTGGTTGGGCAATAAACTCGATTGTTTTGCTGTGGCAGAGGTTCTTTCTTTGGTCTTAAGCTTGGGTTATGCTGGCTGTAGATCACTGATCAGATGTTAACGTTTGAAAGACCATAACTATGGTCCTTTATCCTTCTACCCATCCCCCCTGCCCCTCTAGCCCAGCCTCTGTATGAAGGGCAGAAGTGATGCTATCACAAGAGAAATACAAACACATTCTTCTGACATCCCACTGCACTTCCTCTTTATTGTCTATAGGGAACAGTCGGTAAGGGGAAGCAAACACAAGATAAGCTACTTTCGCAGCAGGGGCTGAAAGCTTATCTCAGTGGACGGTTTCCACTTGAAAATCCAAACTTATAATTCAAGATATCATGACAAGACAAATGTCACATTAATCAGCGTCACATTCTTTCTCTGATTGTTGGGGGGATGTTTTGGAGTAGGAGGGTCAAACTGTCGAGTGTGACTTTTGCCTGCAGCTGTTGTCAAAGCACACTAGACAGATATTTGTTTGGTCAGGTCCAAATGCCATGTTGTCTTACGTACATGGCTACTATTTACACAATTGGCAGCAATGTTTAGGAGTTTCTTTTCTTTTCGAGGACTTGGACAGACTGGAATGGGATTGTCTGGGAGATTTACAGAGTAGCTCAACACAGGAACCTCTCCAGTGACCACAAACCTGTCCCTTCACTTATTGGCATCCACAAACACAACACAATAGAAAATAGTTCAGATTTATGTGTATTCATCATGCCCAGATACTACTCTTTTGTCGCAGTTTGGACAGAGACAATCGATCAGAAATCATCATGACAGTGGGGCAAACTTCCCCTGCCATTTGGCCAATCCTCACCTCCCCTCGGGCAGGACACAGATTTTCACACTCAAACACACCCCCACATATACAACACTCTTGAGGCAGGAAGATGGAGGAATGCACTGCTGTTGCTTAGTAACCTCACAGCTCTGTGCCTGAATTGGAACAGCCATGCTGCTTCCCCAGCAGGTGCTGCTTTCTGAGTATGCACGCAGCTGGTTATAATAGTGTATATGCACATGGTAAATTGCTGGAAGTAACCATTCATTGGTTAATGGTATTCATAGGACGTTCCTGTCTGTTTGTGTAGATATCGTATTTATATGTATAATACATCTATATTTGTCATATATTTGGTCCGCATGCATCTGGGACAGTGCCAGCCCCATTTGTCCTTGACTTTATGGCCGTACAACCACAAAATGATTCTCTCATGTATTATCTTTCCTGTATATTAACATCTGTCACCAGGGTTACTGCTATGAGTATGTTGATTTCCCCCTTAACATTATCAATCTTCTCCCTCTATCGCTCCACTGTGCTAGCCTGACAGAGAAGTGAATATGAGTCACTTGGCCCTCTCCACCTGTGCTACTTCCCAGAGACCTGGACTGTAACACTGCTAAGATTTAGTATGTCCACTTGCCTGGTCATGTATTATGATTTTACAGCTTCTCATTCATTATATTTTATCTTTAAGTCAACATCTGATTTCTACATAATAAACTGCTTGCTCTTCAAGCCGTGCTCTGATAAAGGCGCCCTTGCACGCCTGGCCGCCAATGAAAGATACCATTAGGCTGTGTTGACTTTTACCCAGTTGTCGCACAGATTGCAGAGCAAGGTAAAAGTAGCTAATGCCATTATACTACACTGTAGCAGTGTAAGAGCGTGAGGTGGTGTTCCCTCGGCTGTTGTTGATATCCTTAAGTTAGGTCACCCACAGATGAAATCATGTGCCACACCTCCAACAGTCAATGCACTTCTGAGGGAAGTGCGTATAGTCTGTGCCTGTATGGAGACCTTGAGAGGTTTTGATGTCTGTGCTGGGCTCGATGTTTAGCCCCTCTGCCTTTCTTAACTCTGTGTGAATGTAATAAGATGTCGAAGAAGAGATCATCTTCTATCCAAGGACCCATAGAGCATCTCACTGTACTCACTTATTTATTTTATCTGATACTGGTCCTTTCTTTTACCGACACTTAGACAACGGCATTTTAACAAAAGCCCCAAAGCTCCTAGGGTCCTTGTTGCACTTGTGACGATTGTCAGCGACCACACTGAAGTCATTCAGTTACCCACAGACACTGTTTCCTCCCCTGCAGCTTTCCTATCAGTGTAGCTGCAGCTGTGTACTGTGTTGTGGAATTCAACCAGACAATCAAAACCCTAAATATTGTTAAGCTCAGTAAAACCTGGCCCTTTGTGTGTTTGAGTCCACTGGGGTTAACAGGTCTTGGGTGTCACAGATGAAGAGAGGGTTAAACGCCAGCAGAACACAGTGTATGACAAAGGAGAGAGTGAGAGAGGTGTCCCATTGTGGTTACATATGAAAGGATTGGTCACTTTTGTCCCTTTTGAAATGGCAGATCACTAAAGGATATATCCCAATGTCCTTAAACAAAGATATCTGGTGTGACTCTAAGCCCTTTCTGTGGTGTTAAATGGGTTGGATGCTGATTGGACGTCAGTTGAAAATACAAGGAGGACACAAAACCCATCTGGTCGTGTATATGAGGAGTCATAAATAAAGTCTGGCTCAAATATTAGCATTGCCACACTGGGCCACATTTCATTGACAGCTGCCCCTCTCTCACTCTCATAATCTTTTTTTTTTTTTCTTACTTCAGCCATTCATGTAGCTTATCACAAACTCCCAGTCCTTATTACTTATCGTTCAAGACAACGTACTCAATGATTGTCTGTGTTCAGTTATGATGTTGCCTCTATTTGTTACTTGGCATCGGCTAAACCTTTCAGCATTGTTTGGGGTATTCTGATCAGCCCTTTTATTCATAATGTCTTTTGGCGGACGGCAAGACTGCAGTTAAGGGGTAATCTTTTCTAAATGGCACTAAATAAAGTCCCAAATCCCCTACCCTCTGGGCCTAAGAGGATGAATCCCAGCCGCTATGCACAGGGCTTACAGAGGTCTGGGAGTCTGCCAGGCCCGGCCACACTCATCAGCCTCCATAGCCGGGAACAGGTAGGTACAGTTTGGGGTAATGCTGCACAGAGGCCGTCAGGTGCTCTTGGGAAACTGCCCTGTTCTCTCTCACCTGGCCCAGTAGCCTACTCCGGTGGCTGCCAAGCCTAGCAGTCTGTTCTGAGAGCTGTCTCCTCCTATATGAATCTGAGCCTCGATATTGATGTGCAAATATTTGTCAAGATCACTCACGCAATCATTTTGCAAAGATTTTCCAAAAGTGTCCAGACTTGCTTGTCTATCCACAAGATCCCCTCTCAGAGACTAATGTAGCCGTCCATGTCACAGAAGGACGGCCATATGGTATTGCCAAGTAATGAAAGACTCATTCCGCCTAGTTTTAGGTATAGTGGCCCACTGCTAATCTGTAATGATTTTAAGAGCTTTTGTCCGTAACTCTGATAAACAAAATACCATCAGCACCCATCCATGGTTCAAGTAGAGGCCACATTTACTCTGGAGCATAAGTGGGTGGCTGTGTAAGTGTTCCAGGACTCAGTTAGTGAATTGTTCGGCCTGCTCGAAATGTTTTTGGGCTTCATGTTTGAAGAGTGGAGTGTTTGTGAAGTGTGTTTAAATGACAAGAATCATGCCTCTGTTAAGTCCTGCACAGGCAGGGGGTGATGTAGAAAGAACATACAGTATATACAGTACATGTTGTATGTATGGAGCTTATTGGCATGACTAACATCTGTTAATGAAACTGCCTGTCAGAAGTTGTTGTTTACTGATAGAAGAGCAGCATTGTGTCTGTTCTGTAATTATCTAATTTTGTGTGCGTCATCAGGTCACAGGTCTCAGAAACTCTGCCCTCTGGCAACAGTAAATATGCGTGAAGTTATTAAGTAAGTAAGTTAAGTAAGCCAAATAAAGTTTGTCCAAACATAGTTGAACAGCAATGAAATCGATGATTTTCGGTATTTCCTGTACTTGATACCACATATTGTAAAGCCAACAGTTACAGCTATTACAAATAGTTAGATTTACACATTTTGAAATTACCTATATAAAGACTTCTGTCAAAGATTCGGAGAAGTCAAAAGTGCATGTAGAGAGGCGGTACGGCAGCCCAGCAGGGTCATGATTGTAGCCGTGTAATCCAATTACTGAAGACTAGGGCCAGATCAGTCAGGAGCCCAGGCTAAAAGCAGGGGATGAGGTCATAGTCATGACTGTATGCCTCTGACAATACAACATGGTTCACTCAGGCAATAGGCCACTCTCCAGTTTCCATTCTCCTACACTGCATAACGACGATAAACTATTATAAATCCATCAACAAAGAAGCCTGTGTGCACTCACGTGAGTAGCCATTGTGTGCACAAGAAACACAATGGCTACTTATCCCTACTCTACTACATGTCCAGTTGTCCTGTATAGTTTCATTGTGTCCCTTGCTTTGCATATTTCACTTTCACCAGCTGATTAAACCTAAACCTAAAACTTTATTTTGCTTTTATCAACACAAACAGGCTATTTTTGGCTGTGTTATTTTTGGATTAATTTGATTACAATTATTTGTTGGGACTTTTTTTGTGGGTATAGTCTGTATTGGAAAAAAAAAAAACAACTTTATTATATATGAGATAGATACTCCTATTGTCTGTTTAAACACATGCTCCAGTCAGTTGTAGGCTTATGTAACTACTTAACTACTTTTAAGGTCAGTTTAATCAGTTCAAACTAGGGACATATTTATTTGTACTGACACTCTGGTGTCTTACATAAACTGATGAATCAGCTAGGCATGTGGGTAGACTATAAGTTTTCTCTGAACCTTGCCTGCACCATCCCTTTAACAGTCTTTATATCAAGTCTGTGGGATGTATCACATTCTCCACAAACCCTCCTTATCTTATCTGCCACTTGATCAGCCCAGAATGACATATGAAACATGTCATTGTGGGCCAACATATTGCCTATTTATACGTTTGTGTTTTGATATAAATCTTGGGTATGGGTAACCTTAAGGGCTCTAACAGTGTCTAAGCAAAGTTCAACCAAATCTTCCTTCTTTCGTCTATTGAAATCAGTCAGAGCCCCCACCC
>NW_019525448.1:188597-249507 GCF_002814215.2 Seriola lalandi dorsalis | reverse complement strand
CCACCCCCCCATCCCCGTTCTGCATCCTGTTTACTTGTGAGGAGTCTGGCTTTTTATAGCGGATGGGGAAGCATATGAAATATGGCTCTGTATCAGTCCGGATTTCTTTTAGTGGATCAGAGGAAATGACCACATGAGGGTTCATCAGGCAAGTTACCACTGTCATCTGTATGGAACAACAGACAAGGAATAAGTCTCAACAATAAACATGTTTTTTTGTTTTTTTTTTATCCTTGCTTTTCCTGCTGTGTTAACATCAACACTCATTATGCTGCATTTCCTTTCACAAGGTTCTGGGCCTTACCGTGGCAACAAAGACAGGAACTGACATTCAGTAACCTTATGGAGTCACCTAACTTAAACATTTTTTTTAATTTATTTTGTGCCTCAAAAGCTGTCCATCAATTTTCTATAAATGTGTGCTGAATTAAACTAAATGAGGTTGGTCATCAGCAGATTTTACTAATATTCCATGTGCATTGAAAACTTTTTAAAGTTGATAAAGGTGGATTTGAAATTTAAATCTCTACCAGAAACCTATGGGCTCATCCTATCTTAACACACATAGTAAGCAATAAGAAATATGCAAATGTTGATGTCCTTTTAATGACCTTTTTAAATCAACACATTTCCCCCACATTGATGCTTTTAAGGTTTTGACACATGGGGCTATATTGAGTTTTGCCCATTGGGGTATTTTTTAAGCACCTTCAGTTGAGGGGAATATCCCCAAAAACACAAAAGATAAGAGATGGGGGTGAAATAAATTAGCATATATGACAGGCAGGAATAAACTTGTGGTAGCTATAAGTGGACAGATGGTGGGTGCCCCCTACCCCACTCTTTGATACACACACACACACACACACACACACATGCACGCACACGCACACACACACACACATCTGAACAGTATGACTTGCCCCACCCATATCCTTCCACTTTTGTTCTGCATTTTCTGCAGTTTGTACCAGGGCATTATCTGGTTTGGTGCAGGAGATGAAGAGATCTGGGATGAGATGTAGACACACAGTGTTCTCTTTTTACACGACACACCCATCTCTGGTTCCTCTGAAATCCTACATAGTCCACTCATCTCAATTATCCCCTGACTGGTGGAGGAGCACCTCCGGCCTCACCCAAATTAATTAAACCAGAGGGCAGATTCTAGAAAACATCTCCTCGTTTTAATAGGCCATCTATTCAAACATTAGCAAACCCAATTTCAAAGGGTTGCCCCTTCACCCTGGGGGTCCTTCAGCAGCACAGTGCAATCAGAGAACAACAGTATGTCTACATTCTCTCCACACCCCATACCCACTCCCCGCCGCCGTCAGCCTCGCCTCCTCCTCGTTCCCCTGGCTCCTATTGTAAATAAGCTAGTGGGCCTGGGTCTCCCTGTCGCAGTGTACCCAAGTCACACGGAGTCCACGCTTTGAAACCCTCAGGCTTGGTAGAACAGGGGAGAGAGAGAGGGAGGCAGGAAATGGGAATAGTAAAGGGGTAAAAAGGGAGGGGAGATAAGAAGACAAGAGTTGTATAGTCAGGCAGGGGGCCGGCTCTACAGCAATAACAACATTAGAGTTTGGGCTCAGAGAGAGCAAGGAGAGGAGGGGTTTTAATTGGATGTGTGCCAGTCTCTCATGGGGTCCTGGAGAAATGGGGATAGCAGCAGACAGAGAAAGGGAGAGAGGTTTTTTTATGGGAGGTTTATCAATGCAAGGGTTTCCTGTGGGAACCAGCGTGCTCTCTTTTAGGTGGGAGGAGAACAGGAGTTCCTCTATCAGCTGGCTTAATGAGTTTAAAGGGCTGAATATAAACAGAATAAACAGCTACGTTTTTTTTAATACAAACATAACTTAATAAATATGTATCTCATGAAAGAGCAGTTGGCTGTTTTCCACTGTGTGTGCAGCGTTCACTTTAGGTCATTGTGTTTTGGCTTATCTTTCATCTTCCTCCATTATTGTCCCTTGAATACTCTACCAACGTGCTGTGGGTGGAGAGAGATTGAGGTATTGTAGCATGGAATCAAAGAACTTATTGTTAATGCAAACCAAAGACAATTATTTGTGTGCTATATTCAGATACTGTTTTCTGTTTAACCTTGGGTACTGTATTTGCGCACAGATATGATCTATTATGAGCACAGTGGTAGTGAGGCAACTGAGCCCCCACCTCATTCTTTACAAACTGACATGGTCTCATATGGTAGGCCTGCCGCCCTGACCCGAGATTTAACCTCACTGGTAGAGAGAATGTGCGCTCACACAGTCACATACAGGTTTTAATTACTGCAAATGGGGAAGGGAGGTCATTAGTCTCTGTCCGGCGGGGAGCGAGAGCGAGGACGGGGCCTGCCCAAGAGACCGTCTTCTGGGTTCGGGAGGGTGAATGCAGAGATGGGAGAGGGGAGTTAGGGACAGCACATGGGAGAGGTTGGGAGAGACCTCTAGCCTTGTTCATGACTGAAGTGGTGGAAAAAATTGACAGAGTCAATCAGGGATGATGAATAGTTGTATTCAAGTGGCAACATATGAGGTCAGATTGAAAACCTCAGGAAGGAGAATCAAGTTTCTGCAAGCCCTCCCCCCACCCTGTCAATTCTTCACCCTGATTGATTAGACATGTCTCTGCGCTAATGGATGAAGCTGGGACGATGAAGTAGACATGCATTATATACAACATCCATCGAATAAATGGTTGTTGGTAAGGTTGAACCCTTCTCCCGTAACCTATGAACATATGCACAAACAAACAGATTCACTAGCTACTTCACCTTCTCCCGTCTTCCTGCAAACCTGACCTTGGACTTTGAAAGAAAATGTAATCGTGAGTGTTTGTGTGTGTGTGTGTGTGTGTGTGTGTTTTTGAGTTCACAAATGCATGCATATGTGTTTATGTGTGTGCTTGGTCCCCAGCTGCGGCCCCCCAGCTGCTCCCCTCCTCTTTCATTTATGTCACTAACAACAAGAGGCTGTTCAAACTGTGGAAGTCGTGTATAAAGGTCCCACGGGGAGCAGTGTCTTTTGGGAAATGGGCTGAAATATACATGAAATAGAGACTGCTTGTTTATTAGGATGTAGGCTTGGCCAGGTAGCAAAGAGATAAAAAAAAAAAAAATACTCGAAAGCAACCTCAGATCCGCGTGCTCTTTGTGCGAACAGATCTCAGATTGGAGAGGGATGGGACACGGGCGAGGACTGTTGCCAGAGAAGGAGGGAGGAGAGCAAGCTGTGCTAGGCTGAGCTCTGAAACAGCCATCTGTGTCAGTGGCACCCCTTGACAGTGGCTCTGTCACTGTAATTGGCGTAGTAACCATAACGACGGCAGTTCCCCTGGGGTGCGGGCACGTGGACCTGGGAGATCTCAGCCAGACGCAGGGTGTCAGGCAGAAAGGGGGAACCGGCAGGCTGACTACAGGCAGGCAGGCAGGCAGGCGCTGATAAGGCCGACTTTGCATCGCAAATGACTGAGGTTGTGAACACACCCCAACCGGAGCTGGTGTGGAACACTGCAGTGATATGAACGATGATAAAGAACCCAGACTCCACCTCAGACGCCGATATGGTGTAATATATCAGAACCTATTAAATCTTTGCTCTCCCTTGAGACAGCTTTTTCCTTTATTCTGTAGAACATTTAGCAGCTGAACAATAGACCCAATAAACAGCCAGAGGAAAACAGATCCTACCTCACGATTAAGTGACTGCTAAGATTAAATACTAACGAAAATTTTAAAACCTTGTTGTTCATCTCTCGTGTTGCACAAGCCAGCACAGGCAGTTTTTCATTGTGGCACAGAAGAGAGAAACAAAAACAGTACTCCGAGTCAAGACAAACCTTCTCAGGAACCTCGCCGAAATCTGCTTTTTCTGAAAATGCTGATAGTGGCATATGGTTTGTTTTTAGGCTCATTTTGTATTTCACTCACAAGTGGCACGAGAATTACCCTTTCTCATTACACTACCTCTTCGGTATCATGTAAAAAGCTGCCTTCATCATTATATTACATACACACTGAAGTCTATATAAAGTGCGCTCAGATCCATGGTTCTATAGCTCACTGCCAGGGGTATAATGACTGTTTTTACCCCGTAATAACACAGGAGCCAGTACAGAGCCGTCAGGCTGACTCAGACACAATAATGCTCAGAGGGCGGCTTGGTTGTGCTCCTTTTTGCAGGTGTTTCACCTTTTTATAAAGGTGATATGTTTCCTCTGAGCTTCCGGCTTTGTGAGCGTGTAATGAATATAGATTAGCAGCATGTTTGAACATGAGGTTTCATCTGACCAAAGACGAACTTCACACAGAATCCCTAATGCAGACTTCAGATTCGGAGCCCTGTGTGTGAAGCTGAAATAAAATATGACATGAAGTTTTCCCCAGACAGGTCTGATGAAAGTCTGAACTAACGCTTCATCATTACAGCCTGATGTAAGGAGGGAGAATTTATGTAGAGATTTTGTATCACTGAGCTCCTGCAGCCCAATTAGACTACTCTGATATTTTTGATGGTTAAGGAAGACTTCTTCAGTGAGGCATGTAAAGGACCTCATGGGTCTAATTAGTACATCGCTCATATGCAGAGGCCTGTGTGTGTGTGTGTGTGTGTGTGTGTGTGTGTGTGTGTGTGTGTGTGTGTGTGTGTGTGTGTGTGTTTGTGTGTGTGTGTTTGTGTAGATGTGTAGAAGTGGTGCGCTTTAATTGCATGTGTCTGCTTTTTTCCCAATGGCTCCATCCCCTTTAGTGTTCTCTCTGTCCTGCCCTGCAACTTAGGAGATCCACAATCTGGCACAGCTTTGTGGTTGTTTTTAGGAGGTTCCCGTCTTTCAAGTTTCACGATGAGAGTATAACGTTCAGCCAGTCTACTTGAGGCTAAATCATTTCTTTTCAAGGAAATTCGTGTCTTGCAAAGCTCACATATGGGTATGTTTCTCTAACCTTTGCTTTCTTATATTCTCTGTAGAGTATCCTTTGCCTTTGGCATGCAGTGCATCGCCTGTATGTGTTGAAAACATGAGGTGCATGCAGCAGTGGTGGAACCCCTACGAGGCTTTTGAATACTCCACCTCTACCTCCTTTATCTCTGAAGGGAGAGCAAGCCTCGACATGGCTAGAGTGCCAGGTGCTGCAGTACGGCTGACTGCAGGGCACACCGGGAAAATTGGAAATGGCGTGTGTGTGTATGTGTGTGTTGAGTCTGTGAAATTGTCCAGGCCTGTGTGAATAATAGCCCAACAGCTCTGTGCTATGCAATGAATCAATGTGGCTCTGTGCCAGGCAGCAGCTAATATCTCTGCCTCCCTCATTCGCATTTCTCTCACCTTTTTTTTTTTTTTTTACTCTCTCCTTCTTTCTCCTTCTGTTTAGCAAATATAACAGCTCGCATATATCTAACTGTTTAAATATGACGTTTTTTTTCCCCTCTTATAATGTTGCTTATTTCTGCGCCTTATGAAAGTCCAAATTTAGAGTTGGACATGAAACTTTCGGAGGAGCGAGAAGGGGAGAATTCAAACCAGCGGCGAGTTAAACATAATATTTGCAGATTTGTCATGGAAGGAATGTGAATATCTGCCTTTTCCATATCCACCCCCACTGAAGAGTAAAGTCTGAAGTAAATAATTAGCTTCTCTGTTACACATTATAGCAAGAGCTATTGGCTTTGGCATAACATGCACAAATCAGCAACAGTGCTCACAGTAGATTTAGTTAACTAAAACAAGCATACACTGCCACGTGAGACGGGCAGCATTCCTCACAGAGCCGTGTTATGTTATACGGCCTGTTGACGCAGAAATAACACGCTGAGCTATTATGTCCCAAAGAAATAAATAAAAGTTTGGTGTAGTGTGAGTCTGTTTAGTGAAGAATACTGGGTCAGCCTGCAGCGCTGGGTCATACATATGTGTCGTAGGAAGCCACTGGTTCGCCAGATGCGTTTTGACATCATGCCCCAAGAGATTTGCACGATGAACAGTTGATAGTGGACAGCTAAATATAGAATCAGCACACACCTCGAAGCTATTTGACCCTTCAGCTTCGCTGGCTGCGCAGTGGCCTGTGAATGGAGATAGAGAGAGATACGGAAACGGGGAGAAAGACAGCATGTCTCTGTTTATCATCACAAACTGTGACTCCACGTGAGCTGCGGTTCACGAGGCAGGAGAAACCATCCAGTGTTTTTTTTTTTTTTTTCCTTTCTTTCTTTCTTTCTTTCTTTTCTTTCTGCTCCACCTCTCTTCCTCCGCAGTCGCCTACAATGACAACCCTGATAACACTGACCAGCTTTCAGTGTTGCTGAAACACTGCTTTGGCGTCCAGGGTCAACCCCGGAGCACTCTGACCATCTGTATGAGTGACTAAACCGATCTAAATGACATAGTGTTATATTGTTCAGCATTCATCACAGGCTGTCTTTGTCACAGCACGAGAACGCTGCTGAAGAAACTGAACATCTCAGCTCAAAATCTGCCCACTCCGTATTTGGCAAAGACCATCACGTTTCTGCATCTGGAGGGTGTGTCATCTGGTATCGCACAGAGGGCATGTCCTGTTGTGCCCTGTCTGGCATCATCTAGTGAGATTATCATGCCAGCAGTGTGCCTTGAAATCAGTGTTTAGATAAGGGAAGCAGGTCTGACCATCTTTTTTTTTTTTTTTTTTATTATTCTGTCCTATCAGAGTCAAATGAATTTTTTGTATAAATGCCAAAAAATGTTCTCATTGGATCAGGCTTTTTGTTGGCTCTGTTTTTTTTTTTCCTTTCTTATTTTCTCTTGCTTTACACTCTCCACAGTTTTACCCTTCCTCACATTGTCAGCCCTTGTCTCCAGGTTTTAATCAGCGCCTTTATTTCTATTTCATTTTTATATATTTTCTTGAGGATCATTATCAGCCCATAGAAGATAGTGAAGTCACTGGGACCCTGAGACTTACATTAAAGCAAAGTATAAGGCTAATGCGATTGCATGAGGGAAAAGCAGAGTTTCTTTTGATCTGGCTCAGCAACAGAGAGGTTGTCTGACTCCTCTCTTTGTCTTATCGTCTTCTGTCTGCCTCTCCTCCTCCTCGTCTTTTTGCAGCGTGCTTTACTTTTCCAGTAGAGCCGGGCAATGAGACCACAGGGGGCTAAATGGAAACTTTAACAATGAGCAGAGATAACAGAATCAGACCCAAATCCAGAGTGTTCGAACTGGGTTTCGCTCTTAAGGCAGGGCTTTTCGGAAGGACTCACTCGTATTGATTGAAATGCTGCTGGCCTCTTAAATCCAGCCCTGTGTACAGTTCATGTGTGTGCGTTAATTTGAGTGTACCTATCGGCTTTATTCTCCACTCCTGGGGATCTGCAGTAATCATATCTCTCGAGACATTTCACATCCCACTCACTGTTCTCACTTCATGCCACACAAACATGAAGCTCCGCTCTGCCAGCGAAACGGGAACTGAAAATAGAATTTTAGATTCAGCCTGCTCCAGCTCCACGGAGCCTCTGAGACCGGCATCATTGATCTGTTTGTTACCTGTCAGAGAGCCCAAAGCACCATCTCCCTCGTGCTCTTGACTCACCGGATTAGAGGAACATGCGCAGGAGGATTCTGAGCTGAGGAAACCAGAGTGCACTCTGTGACCTATATTCTCTCTGCTTTCATTTCTTATTCCATGTAAGGTGTTGACCATTAGCAGCGGGGGGCTATAGCCTGCAGAAGCCAGTGTTTAGCATTTCCCCTCTATCACCGAACAGGGATCGTATAGCAAGAAAGAAGTGATTGACCGTTGAGTCCTGATTTGTCTCACCTTCTAACCATTGGACTTTGCCTTTGAAGGCTGTGGTTTTTTTTTTTTGCTAGATTAGAGGACAGCACAGTGATCACACCATGTTCCAACATGCTTTGAACACAAACACAAAAGCGGTCTGTGTTGAATCTAAGACTGTCCTGTCAAAGAAAACACTGTTGTAGCAACATTTGTTTTGCAGATAGCTGATTGAGTTTAACACCCTGGGTGTAAAATAAGCCTCATTACCAGAGAAACCAGTGTTTCTGATACAGGCTCTACCCAAAATGCAGTCATAGCAACATACTCCTTTCTTAAATTAGTCTGCCTGCATGCACCCACGCAGCCGTCTTTATTTACACTTTTGAAAGTTTCCATGTGTTAATCATATGACTAGATGCTCGGTTATGGTGTCAGCAGCGTATGGGGAAGTGGTGAAATAATTCTGACGGGAACGATCTGAGGTGGCTCGTCTCATTTCATCAACTCCTCACTCACATGATGCTTTTGATCACAGCCATTACGTACTTTGATCCTCCTCACATGACAACCTAAAGTGTAAAGACCAGCCCAGCAGGGTGGCTAACCTCAGCCCGTAATGTATGCACTGATCTGGAATCAGAACTCATGTTGTGTAGAGCGATAAATCTCTTAAATGATTGACTTTTCCTTATGTAGCGCCATAATGTTTGCCATAGTCGTTAGTGAGGGAAATCTGTGAGGAAAGCCGGTCTAGACAGCGTGCTAATGACTAAAGACCTGCATTTGATTAGCTTTACAAGGGATTAATAATCCATGCTCACATGTCCAATGTAAAAAAAAACAAAAAAAAAAAACTGCAACATATGGCGAGCTAAAGATGAATTATAAATTGGGTAGGCGGCTCACTGTGAGATTATAGGCTTGGTCGCGTGCGTCCCCAATTTACCCTCCCCTAAAAGTAGCCTAAACCCACGCTTGGGGAGCTGAGATTAAAGACCTTGGGTCAGTGGGTTTTGGCTACGGGCTCTACTTCATGTTTGAGTTCTTAGATTGGATTGATTGTCCCTTCCATTATCCACTATGCGCCAAGATTATAATGATGGGATTCCCCCTGGTTTCTGATTGGGTTAATCTTGTCTCTTGTAATGACTTTCTAATCAAATGAAGACTCCAACTGATGAATGGTGCGTGGGAGGAGGTGAGTAAGGTATGAGGAAGAGTTATTCAACCAACACTCTTATCTAGAGTTACTGACATTAGTTGTTTATTGACAGACATGTTGGCTGTCAACCTTGGTTTTAAGATAACTGAAGCACCTCCCAGTGGTTAGTGGCATCATGATTACAAGTTTAGTTTTTTCGTTTGTTTTTTCTTATAAATGAATTGTTGGTTTGATTAACTTAATTGATTTTTTTGGGCTATAAAATGTCAGCAAAGCCCATCACCGTTAAACCCCAAGGTTATGTCGTCATATTAGTTGTCTTGTCAGACCACCAGTCCAAAAGAAATTCAGTTCACTGTCACAAAAGACAAATCCTGGGACATTACACAATTTTTAATCAATCATTAAAATAGCTTCTGTTTAATTTTAATCAACTAATTTCAGCTCTGGTATGTTGGATCAGCGGTTATTGGATCTAACTGGGTGAAAATGTCGGTTGTTACCAGTTCATCCGTAAAAGTGAAAATGTTTTGTGACTTTTTTTTTTTTAGTACTTTTGCCCAGTAGACATTTGCAGTAAAAAATATAAATCATATTGTGCCTCAGCGTGAGAGTTCAACCGCTCATCTTTGCCATCTCCCTGCACGGAGCGTCATCTTTCCTGGAATGTGAGAGATATTCTCTCGCCACCATGCACGAGACATGATGTCACGCACTTCTGCAACCCATTAAACTACTTTTACGCATTTGCATATTCGTCCCGCAAGTAGGTCAGTTCGACTAATACAAATTTCCAGATTTTCCTTTCTCTAAAGGAATTACTGGGATTAATACGATATGCAGTGAAAGGGAGAAAATCCTGCAGCAGCCAGTCATGTGCAGATGTAAGGGAGTAGCAGGTCATAGAGAAGAGAGAGTGCGCTGCAGATGCAAACAAGGTCGGATGTAGCGCCTCAGGTGATTTCAGATTACAGCCTGCGCTCGAGCTGTGAGGTGAGATGGGAATCAGAATTTCCTTTGGATCACCGGTGGTTACAGGATTGGATGTGAAATCTGTAATCAGTGGGATGATTATTTTGAGAAGGGGAGAGAGTCGTCTAACCTAGATTCTGCTGCGATGATGCTCTCTCTCTCTCTCTCTCTCTCTCTCTCTCTCTCTCTCTCTCTCTCTCTCTCTCTCTTTCTCTCCCTCCCTCTGTGTGTCTCTGTCCACATTCCTTTGTTACTGCCTTGCAGCGCGTTATCAAATTAAGGTCAAAATTTAAGTCAGCACTAATAATAGTCAAACAGTGTTTCATTTTGCACAGTCAAACTACATTCCTGTCCACAGCCTTTCAACAAAGAATATCCCCCTACAGAAGTTAGAGGCTGCAGCTTGCATGTCAACCATAATTATTCAGAAACTTGATCCTGTGTACATCAAATAGTGACCTTCCTTTGCTCAGCTATGATCTATGAAGGTATTAGGGCATTAGATTACAGGCTTCTCGTGATCACCCGGACACTAGTCCATTTGCTCTACTTTTCCTGTTTGGTTTTCCCATCTGTGGAGTCACTGCAGAGCACATGCAGGGGAGGCCAACTGTCTCTTATACACATCTATGGCAGTATTTTGGGAGGTTTTGTTTTTTTTGAGCCCCTGTCCCCAGCTGAACCCCAGTAGATGAGATCAGTGTCACTTTGAAATGGCAGACTCACAAAGTAAACTTTTGTCATTTACAGTCCTAATATCCAGCTTTTTAACAGCCAGTTACTGGTTCATCCACTGATTTAAATTATATATCTTGTTTGGCCTGTTAACAATGCACTAACAACAACTTCTCATTTTCTCTATCTCCAGGCCTTTGGACAAGCCTACTCCAACCACAGGAAGGTGGCAGCAGATGGGGAGAGCCGCGAGGAATCTCTTATCCAGGAGTCGGCGTGTAAGGAGGCCTACTACGAGCAGAGGGTCCTGGAGCTGCAGACCGATCTGCGCCAGGCACGCAACATCCTCACCAACACCCAGTCTGAGAATGAACGCCTGAACAACATCTCCCAAGAGATGAAAGAGGTAAGAGAGCGAGACCCAGAGTCAGAAACACATCGCAGATTATTTTCTCCAAGTTGTGATAGGTGTTGAAATTTACTCTATTTAGTTCAGTCAGCTGGAATCATAGGATGCTGGGAAAAAGCCCTTCAGTGACTATTATTGTTCATCAGAAGACAGTTTCTTACGTCAGTGCTTTGGGAACAAACTCAGTTTGAGAGTTGAAGCAGAGAGCTGCGTCTGCTCTGGTTTGCCTGCAGCTAATGAGAACAACGGCTGTGTTTGTTGATGCTATCGTCTGTTGGGTTTGTTATCTGTGTGAAGCTACAGAAAACGTGATGGGTATTCATGGATGATCAATCTCAAGCAGTGTGTTGGTTGAGCTCAGGAGGAAACTGGGGCATACGGCATTTCGCTGTTTATTATTTTTTATTGGATGCAAACAATAGAGATTCAAATGAAGATATGAATGACGTCCTCTTAGAGCACTAGTCCAAAGACTGTAATGTGTGGAGTGCAGCATTCAGTATTTACTGCACCTACTTTCATTCACCTTTGATCCTTTCAATATTGCTGTGCAAGCCTGTGTTATTTAGGTCGTAACTGCAGAGTCAACAACTTTTTATTTGTGACATGCTAAGACTAGACTGATTACACTGTAATGCCTGTAGGACAGAAAGCAGGCTAATTAAAGCAACACCTTGCCTTCAGGACTAATGTGAAGTCCTCCACCCTTGTTTTGATCTCGGGCGGAGTTAGAGTCACAGATCGAGGAAAAACACTGACACCATGAGAAATTTGCTGTTTTTCCAAAGATGAGCAGGATCCTACACGCATAATTGATCCATTAATGTCTCAAGTGTGTGTGAACTACTGCGTGACAGTAGTGCTTAACCTTTTCACTTCAGCTATGACATAAGTGACAAGAAATGCCACCCCAGACAAGCCTTTTACCAGCCTGGTGAAGTCTGTCAACTGAAATCTGCTTGGCTGAAGCACGACCAAGGCATTACACTCAAATCCCAGCATCTACCCACATCCTTTACACATTCCAGCAAACGCATTCATATTCTACTCTCCTAATCTTCCCTAACTGTCATAACGCAAACCTTTATTGTCTGCGCCCCACTTTGGACAATGTTTGACCTCACTCACTGCTGTCATTTACATACACTCAACAGCTAAGTGACCTCATTAAAAGAGACGAGTGAAGTGCAGAGCGTGGGTTGCCAATGGCTGTGCGTGTGTGAAGTTGCGTGACGGAGTCGGACATGAGGAGACATTGAATTAGGTACAGGTTGAAATCGCACTGACTGAGAGATGCATGGAGCGCTGAGGAAGCCTGTTTTGACACAAGGAGACATAAAAGGATGAAAAAAAAAGATGAACACAGTCTGACGAGAAGGTATAGGGAGCCTCTCACCTTTTTAGACGGGATTCTTTGATGCAAAGGTCCATGCTCCGTTGACAGCGAAGCAACGGTTGGAATAATAAAGAAAGGGGTGGTTTGAAGTAGCAACTTGTTTGGAGAGTGTGGCTTTATGAGGAGAGAAGGAACAGACCACTAATGCTAGATTTAACTTGATTTGACACTTGCAGCTCGAGGTAGGTGCACGGCGCATCACATACCAGGCAGGAGCTATGTCATTGCGTCATATCAGCATTTTGTGCAGGAATTCTTTGGTTCCAACAACAGATCAATGTCGTTATATTCATTCCAAGCACGCCTCTCCACCCTAGCACCAAGAAAAAACCCTGGTACTGCCGTTTTGTTTAAACAATCAAATATAGGCGTATGGTCTTCTCTGTCTATTTGATTTTTGGTCTCTCTCTCCCCTCCTCTCTGTATAATGCTCTTCCTCTGCAGTAGTAAATCCCATCACTATTGCAAATCTCCCCGTGTTTGTGCACTGCAGATTTAGCCGTTGTTTTGCAGGTCAAGTTGGTAATTCCAGTGTAATTGGTAGGGGGGAAGAAAGGGCCTCCCGTCCTGATTCGAGCCTAAAGTCTTTGGCAGACAGCTGCAGGAATTACTGCTGTTTTCTGTGAGTCACTGCTTGAGACAGATGTCAGCGGCGTTTCTTACGGAGATTAGTGAAAAAGACTTGGTCCCTCACGACGACTTACGTTCCAGAAAGATATAAATTCCACTATAATTAGGTCAGCTGCTGCTCAGCTCTGAATATAAGTTGGTATAAGTTGGGCATTATAGAAGCCAGATGTACCAGACATGTTTTTGAAACTGAACATGAAATTTAACTACCAGCAGTCATCCAAGAGACAACTTGAACATAATGACGGTCTAAAAAAGAAATTATGCCTCCTAAATCTCCCACATGAGGAAAGCCGATAGAGAAAAGGGAATACAGTATTTTCTGCATATCTTTGATCTACAGATATGGTGTGACTGGTTTTGCACTGGTGGCCATCATGATGGCCTTTCTGCAGGTGCCATTCCCATTATAACCACCCTGATGCAACGCCATGGGCCCGGGCCAGCTCTAATTGGCTACATAAAAGAGGCTGGAGTGTAAATTGCCCTATGTATGGGAGATAATGACACCCTTCTAATGGTATTTCTGTGGGTGCGAGGAGGAGTGTGTGTGGCAGGCAAATGGAGGGAGCTTGGGCACTGAGGCTGGCATTGTGACCAGACTGACAGGGCTGAAAGAGATCTTTGTCTCCTGGGTTTCAAATTAGCCCAAAAGCTCAGGCTGTGAGAGGAAGAGGAGGGGGGGTGGGGGGTTGTGCTGGGCACTAGGAGACGACGAGAATGGTGCGAAAGAAAGTGAAGGAGGCCTGAAATCCGTTAAAGAAGGAGAAAAGCTTAATGAGAGTCAATTCAATGCAGATGGTGGATGATGCAGCTTTTCCGGGACAGCATGGCTAATCAAATTGAGTCAGGAGGGAGACTGAATGACTCAATTTCATCATGGAATGAAACTGACAGTTGGGCTGTAACTGTTGCCTTTTGTGTTTTGAGGTTTTTTTTTGTTTTTTTTTTTGTTTTTTTTTGGCCCTGCATATTTACAGGGTTCCTCTCTGAAATAAAGCTGCAGTTTTCACGGCTGCACTACAGCTGAAACGAGGTTTAGGAGATGTAATTTGACGGTGGGTTGCTCATAAAGCAATCGATCAACAGAAAGTGTTGAAATCCCACAGATCTGGAAGCTTCACTCGGTGTGAAAAGGCTTTTGTCTCTGCACAGGCCAGTTCATTCACCACCGTTTAGCTCCAGCATTTCAGCTGGTTACATGCGACACATTTAAACCTCCCAGGCAGTTTCTCATGCCAAAGACTAGAATGTTAGCCGGGAGCACTGATAAGACGCATTTCACCGCTATGATTCAGTCTACAGGATTAAACCACCACAAAGAGCCAGTAACATTGTAAGGAGGCGTACTCTAATAGGCATGACTTCATTAAATCCAATCTCATGTCTGGAGAGCAATGTGCCCACAGTGATGGCTGCCATTATCCTCACAAGGATTGGGGATTCCCATCGCCATGCATCTCAGGAAATTGTCAAGCAAAGCCGAAGATAGAGACGCTGAGAAATCTAATCAGGGCACTTCAGTCTCGCTATTCAATCATGTTCGTAGAAAATGTAATGTGTTTCTGCCTTTAACAGAGTACTACCTATCTACATCTGCTTCATTCATGATGCAGTGTTGACACAGTAACTGTTGCCTGCCCTCCATGTGAGAATCACTCTGATATAATTCACTAGCTCAGACTATCTTACCCTCACAGGGACATAAGTTATGGTTATTGTGGTTTTGTCAATCACCATAATGTGGAAGCCATTCACATGTCAGACATGATTGGTTTTTTCCACCTCATTGACACAGTGGCTGGAGCTTAATTTGAGTGCTGCTTCAACTGGCTGGATTAAACAACTGACAGACAACAGAGAGGTAGGAGGAAGGTATCTGCATTGATGGGATGAGTTTAAAAGGTTCGAAGAAGGCAGGGGTTTAAGCTCATTGCGAGGAAGGCCATTGTTGCTATTGACATCGGAAGCAATTAGAGTACAAGGCTACAGTTTGTCAGCGGTGGAGCTGCACAGCAGATGGACATGAGAGCAGAATTTCAGTCGCCACTGCCGCACTGAAGCTTATTGAAAGGTCAGAGTTGAGTCGTAAAGGGATCCAAGGCCGGTTGCTCTCTGTTCTCTTATAATCATCTGACGTGAGGCTAATGTAACAGGACTCTCAAAGGGCTCTGGGGGTGTAGATGTCGAGGAACCTTATTATTTCTACGTGACATTAATGCCAAGATAGATCACCTCCTGTCCTGTGGTAGTTGGGGGTGGTGGGGAAGGGACAGTATGGAAAGGTTGAAAAATCTTGACAGAAATGGGGAAAAAAACCCTGAAAACTGAAATGACAGGGGAATATAATGAGCAAAAAATTTCTACAGACACTTGCTGCTTCAGTTTCATTGCTACTGCTGCTGTCATAAATGGCCCACAACCTTCTCTAAACCCTCCAGATGTTATCTGAGGTATCTGCCTCCAGATGTTATCTGAGGTATCTGCTCATAGCATCCAACACACCCATCTAGCTGTCTCCTGATCTCTGTCGCAGACACAGAAGATTTTCCATTTATTCCTGATGTTGTTTGTCTTTTGGGATCAGCTTTAACAAAGCTCCGAAAATGTGTCCTGGCTCACAGCACCAAAAAGGTTTTCCATGCCAGATCAGTGAAACCTGATAAAACAAGAATGCACACACACACACACACACACACACACACACACACACACACACAAACAGCGCACTGCACATTGACTTCAGCTAATGGTTTTAAACATGCTCACGTGCACATTTCTCCACTTCCATCAAAGTGACCTCGAAATCACTAGTTCACTGTTAAGTGCATGCCGACACACTTTCACCCTGTAGGCTTTTCAACAGAAGCCACGCAGTCACAAGGTTCATTTCACTTTTTTTATTTTTTAATTGTCTCATTGAAAAGTGTGACGGTGTTTTCTCTCCCTAATGGAGTCTGGGCAGGACTCTGGGCAGGACTCTGAACAGGACGACAGTCGCTTGCAGAGAAGAGGAGGATAAAAGCAGATCTGCTTTCACCTACTTTCTGGGCTCTGACAGCAGCAATAGGCCCCTGAGCTTCATTATTCCTTTGCTCTGTCTAAAGCCATACTGAGAGGGGTTTGAGCTCTGTACTGCATCTGTGATTCACTTCCCCTCTATCCTGAAGGTCATCCTGAGATGCTTTTGGCTTGTAGAGTTAGATTTAACATGGGCCGACGTGACCTTGACGTGCTGCAGAGGCTTACAGGACATTTAAAGTTTGTTTTTTTCAGCTCACTGAAGTCTAAAAGTGTTCTCTGGAGCACGATATCACTAGAGATCTACCAGCAGAGGTGAACAAGCCCACTTTCTTCTTATCTGATAGGCAGATATGATGGAACTGAAGCTTCAGTATTAAGAAGTAAATCAACTGTGACTGATACATGGCCTCTAAAAGCAGCACATTGTCACACTCGGAGGAGACAGGGGAGGTGGGGGTTGAAAAAATGAGAGCGGTAGTAGTGTGGGTGAAATGGCAAAATGGAGGTCAGTGGTATCAGACAGTGGAGCTGAGATGGGGGGGGTATTGGGCTGGTGGGCACCCGGTGTCCTGCCATCTTTGAGCCCTCTGCACTTTGCAGGGGAAAAAAATCTTGTATATGTGCATTTTAGTTAAGTGCAAAGTGAGCGGGATGACGGAGGTCAGTGGAGTGAGAGTAGAAGGGAGATAAAACATATATATGTATATATTGAGTCTGTCTGTGCTATTATATCAATAATACAGTGTTGTGCCATATGGAAGTCTCGGCAGCACTTTCTAGGGAACCAAACTGGGGAATAAGAGGCAAGTAAATATGGATTTTACAGAAATGCAAGCTGGATTCTGTGGAGTTATCAAGCAGCAGAGACTTTAACAAAGCATTAAAACATTCCTAATCTACACTTGTGTTAAGCCTGAAACTTTGCCACTGTGGCTCACTAAGTGATGGAGCTATTTGCCATAGAAATAGAGGTTATAGCGGCTCAAACACATTGAGAAACTCACTCAGAGCTTTGGGGGGTTTTAAGCAGGCTCAGCTCCACTGTGCTGTCAAAAGCAGTTTACTAGTGAAAAGAAAGCTTTAAAGTTGAAAGTGAGCGTTCATACAAAGAAAGAAGCTCTGACCCATAGAAATGTGCGCTTGTAGCATTTTTCCTGGACTGTACGACCAACAGAGACTTCATGAGAGCAGAAGGCCGCTGATATGTTTTATTAGGTAGATACACCGACATGCTTTTAATCATCTAACAGCCTATACCTACCCTGCAAGTTTACAGTAAGGGCAGTACAACCTGGTGTTTTCACTGCCACCCGCTTTGCATGTAAGTGACACATTTGTCTGTATGTGTGTGGCGTGGGTGTGTTCAAGCAGCTGTCCAGACGTCACCTGTAGTGACAGCAGGCAGGGGGTAATCACCAACCACACACAGTCCTATGGCCATGAAAGGCAGCTCAGACGGCCTTTAGAATATCACACTCCAGTGTCTAACCAGCCACACACACACACACGCATACATTATCACAATTTACATTCCCAGGAGAAGCATGTGTCCCACGTCTAATTAAATGTAATTTACACCTAATAGCAGGAACGCACATGGTCACTACAACCCCTGATGAATTTACTCAAATCAACTTCTGTCAGGCAGCAGTGCAGCGTAACCCCACCCCACCCCCCAGCCCTCTTCAGTCTCTGAGGGGGTTCAGTTGTAGCAGAGGATGTGGAAACAAGGTGAAAGGTCAGAACCCTGCTACGCATCGTAATCAGTTTGCAGGAGGATCTTAATCAGTTTCAGCGGTGGCCTGTATTCATCGGCACCAAGTGGCACTGACCCTCCAGCTGAGGCACATGACCCTGACCAGGAAGAGACCCACCCGGACGACCAGCTGCCACAGCTCTGTAACACCACAGATTACTCTACTCATGAGATGATGTTCAAAATCTCTATGAAATAATTCCGTCTTTGCTGTTCAATTCTCCAAAGCTTGACAGCTAGAGTAACCGAATCTGTTAATGTTTTGACTGATTCCAGCCCCCCCCCCCTCGTGCTTTAATTCAGTTCTCCCTCAGAAGTCAGGACCACTGTATGCAGGCTTGGTGGTAGGACTGATCTGTAGTGTAAGCTCATGCATTATTCAGTAATGCACCAACATCACGGCTTTTCGTACAGCAAACACCCACGCTCATTAGACATGCGCAAAACCCTGATGAATATTAATGCGCCATCAAACGTCAGCCTCAACCCGGCTCTGCACATAGTGATTAATAATTTAGCAGAGCAAACGAGCAGCATGCGCGCTTCATCAGCGGGGATTTTAGCAACGTAGTATTTGTCAGAGCGTTCTTCTCTCAATGAGCTAAAATAGGCGAGTAAATACCAATTACAGAAAACGCAACAAAAACAGATGTGTTATAGTCTCCTGAGTCGCATTAGTTAAATATTTTGGAGCATGAATTATTGTTCATTATTACTAAAGCTGTATTATTTTGTAATGCTGTACTCAATTATGAATAGTGTGTGACAAGGGGGCTCTGAGCACATTGCAGGCAAAGGGATCAAAGCACTGACCTTCTAGTTTCTATCCATCAGGATACCTGTCACCACCTGCTCATTACCTACTCTATTTCAATGAGTAATATTACTGATCTTCATTCAGCCTCAAGGCAGTGCCAATATGAGAAAGTGTGCAAAGGGAAAAGGCCTCTCAGGATTGACTTCCTGAGGTCGCTGAAACGATCGGAGAGCAGGGATTGTGATGCGCCCCGTGGTGACGGCATGAGAGGAAGGGGCCGCCTGGCCAGGGATTGCAGGGCTAATTGTCCCTCTGGTATTATGTTATCTCTGCCAGGTCTTCTCAGAGAAGGACACGTATCAGACACACACACACACACACACAGACACACACACACACACAGACACACATACACACATATGCAAAGCCAAACCATACTGCTGACATACTACACACACTCTAAAAGTTACATGCTTGCTTGCTCACGTAAACATTCAAGGTCAGTTCAGACACTGCTGAACACAGAGATCTATTTCACATGCTTTTCCCACCTCTTCCTCACATTACTCTCACACACACACACATACACACACACACACACACACACACACACACACACACACACACACACACACACACGTATGTTCATTGATTCGGTTCCAAGAGAGTGAGACGCCCCCCCTCCTTTAGCGAGTATCCCTTTACTTTAGAGCTTTTATCCAGTGTTTCTCTGAGACTCACTGGCTGAGATGCCACCCCCGCCCCCCCACCCACCCAAATGTCCTGCGGGACTCTTATGTTTTGGGACGAGCCAGCGAGCAGGGGGCGGGAGGGCAGGGACAAACCTGGAAAGAAGAGGATGGAGGGTTAAACAGGGCAATAGATCAGGCAATCTGGACACAGGCGGCTCAGCAGGGCTGATCGGATCCTTCTGGCTTTCAGTATCTACAAGTGGGGGAAGGACACGTCTCATACTTATCTCACCTTTATATAATTATGCTTTTCCTGATCAGCCAGGGACACACTCAAAATATTAGCACTCATCAACTGAAAATGGTCAAAATTTCTGATTGATTTGAATTCCATATTCCGAATTCTACAATCCTAATTTCCTTTGATTAGTCCTTGGATCCTCCTTTACAGAGAATCAAACCTAATCTATCCCCTCTTTAGAAAATTAGGCTGTTACAGAGCTTCCCGGCCGTTGACCTGGCACCACGAGAGAGATAAGTAGGCTTCAGTCTCTTCTGTGCCATCAGATTTGGCAGGCAGGCACGCTTGTGGGCCGACTGCCCAGAGAGACACCTGGCACCTAACTCTCAGACACGAATGGGCCCACACACCAAACACATACACACATACACACACACACACACACACACACACACACACACACACAGAGCAGGTTTGGCCAGATGGGAGCCATTTCTTATCTCGCACGATTTAGAATGTTAAAGAGCCAACGTGACACAAACAGTTACAGTAAAGCAGGAATATCCAATCAATCGTCTCTCCCACACTCAGTCAAACGAGATTGAAATAGCGGTCACTGACAGGTCTTCCTCTTCTCCCTCTGTCCTGTCTAACCTCCTTTGGCGCTGCAGAACAGCCAGATGGTGGAGCTCCAGAGGAACCAGCTGCGGGATGACATCAAGGAGTACAAGTTCCGGGAGGCTCGTCTGCTGCAGGACTACACCGAGCTGGAGGAGGAGAACATCTCGCTGCAGAAGCAGGTCTCCGTGCTCAAACAGAGCCAGGTGAGGAGAGAGCGGTGCCGCAGCTCTCCAAAGTTTGTGCAAAGTTTGAATCATGTGAATGGTGAGAACGCTGGAGTATAAAAATGAAGAGGGAAGGGTAGAAGAATGAACGCAGAACACTCCCTTCTTGTTAAATTTGGCTGCTGGTCATCATCATGCAGCCTCTTCAGTGAGGCTTAATTAAACTGATAGCTTCAGGCCTCTCGTTCAAGTACTTTTTAAAAACACACTTGTACTGTACGCTGTCTTACAGCATCTCGGCAGCCCCACAGGCCCCCCCACCTCCCTCACTGATTAGACTGCCAAAAGTAGCATCAGCTCTTTAATATTCAGATTCAATTACGATAATAAAAACATCCTTTGACACAGTGAAGAGATAAATAAGCAGCTTCTTTTGTTTTTCCCAGTGCCTGGAGACGGGGCTGTCGTCTGATTATGGAAGTGTTTGACAGACTCTTTAACAGTTATCAGAGATTCTAACACTTCGTGCTACAAAACACGCTCCCTGGGTTTATTCAGATGAGCTGAAAGGGGGGAAAGAAATCTACTTTACACATCTGCAAACATACAACAGAGGATATTTCCATTTGATGCTTGCTTTTATGCTTGAGATGTTAATTCTCCACATGCCTTTATTGTTTTGGATTATGTTTTCTTTATTCATGAGGGGCATGAAACAAACAAGAGCGGCTCCTTAGACGGCCATTATGAAAAGGTTTCCCAAATCCAATCAACTTAGAGCTAATTAGAAAGGACATTAAATGGATATATTCCTGTTTAAAATTGTCTTGAATAATGTCATTCTTTTTGATCCAGCTGGTTTGCCGTCCATTTAAACTGGAGCTGAACCTAACCGTATTCATTTCTCTGTGAATCCAAAACTCCTTAAAGTGGCTCCTTCTCCTCCTCTGCTCAGGTGGAGTTTGAGGGTTTGAAGCATGAGATCCGTCGTCTGGAGGAGGACACTCAGTTCCTGAACAGCCAGCTGGAGGATGCCATCCGCCTGAAAGAGATCGCTGAACGTCAGCTGGGGGAGGCCCTGGAGACCATCAAGACCGAGCGCGAGCTGAAGGCTTCCCTGAGGAAAGAGCTTTCCCACTACATGAGCATTGGAGACACCCTGTACCACAGGTAAACAGAACACAAACAAGGCGCTCAGCAGCCTCAGCGTCCTCTGTAACAAACACTAAATGACACTCGTCCCCTCGTTTTCCCTCAGCCCACTCAGCATCTCTCTGGATGGCCTCAAGTTCAGCGACGACGCCGCCACTGAGCCTAACAACGACGAGGCTCTCAACGGATATGAGAACGGCTTCACCAAACTGGCCAACGCCATCACTGACGACAACCGCGTCTCCACGCCTAAGAAGGAAGAGCTGTTCCGTCCTGCGCCCAGCCTCGTGGACGACCTGCTGAGCGAACTTAACATCTCGGAGATCCAGAAGCTCAAACAGCAGCTGATACAGGTTTGTTCTTAATCACTATGGAAAAGAGAGAATCGACAAACCGAAGAGCAGACTGCGATGTAAATGACTCGTGTCAGCAGTGATTGGGTTCACTTTAGGTTTATTCAGTAAAGAGAGAATCAATAACAGGCGAGTGAGAGTCAAAAGAAGTAAAGCACCTCAAATATTCCTCTAGATTTTCCTTGATATGAATAGTATGGTGAGATTTCTTTGCTTATTTTCTCATGAAAATATGATTTATCAATAGTGTTCTGTCCTCCGAACCATATTGACAGTAGTTAACACAGAATAACTCAAAACTGTCAGCACTACGTATGTGAGTAAGCTGAAGGTGTGTCTGAAGGAGTGAGGGAGTCTGTGGAGTGTTTGGTCTAGATCCTGACCCAGGCTGCTGCAGGGATCTAAATCCCCTTATAGCAAAGTTAATCCAGGGAGACGCGCGCACACACACACCCTCAAGGCTCCACTGGGCTTGGATCAGCGGGTGGTGGCACCGGAGGACCTGCCATCTGCTTGCTCATCACCCCATGAGTCCAGGGATCTGCCTGATTGGGCACCATGGTTACCAGAAAGTACCGGGAACCTGTGGATAATGATTGTTTAGAGGACTAAGGGATTAAAGATATTTTTTTTTTCATCTCTCCTTCTGCAAACATAAACACGGTAGCTGGATTAATGTGTGAACTTGACGTTACCTCAGTGTTGCCCCGCTATGGGCACCGTTCTGGTTCTCAGCCTGACCATTGTAGTGGTGAAGCTGGCGGGCTGTGACAAAGCCCCGTGTTTGATATGAGGCAGCAGCGTGTCATACCGCCTGCCAAGTCATTCCAAAGATTCCCGGCAGGAATCAGAGCATAGGAAACAAAAAGTTTCCTTTACTCATCCAGCCATACTCTGTTGCTCTCCTACCTTATATCTTTCTAATGATTTGGTCCTCAGTGATCAATCCCAGACTTCCGCTCCTCCGATATTATTGCCTGGTTAGTTGCCCTGACAATCTAGAACAACATCCATGTGGCATCACACCGTCACAAATAGTCTTCACTTGTAAATATGTGAAAAGATCCGTGTCAGCTGTATCTTAAGTAGATAATCACATTTCTTTAAATGTGAAAAAAAATCTTCAACATGTCATGTTAGTTAAGCACGGCATCTCTTTTCAAGATTAATCATCATTATATATTCTACACTAATAAAAAATTCATGCGGATCAGCATGACCATGATACTTTTATATTATTTACAGATCAGTGTCAGAAATAGCTCAGCGCGCGTATCAGCACAACCGTTTGCATGCGTGTAAGACGACCCACCCAGCATCTCTGCCAGCACTGAGCTGAACTGAGGCCAGCAAATTGCCAAGGTCGTCCCGACTCTGATGCTGGGATACTGGGCAGCGAGCCTCACATACCGTGGCAGCACAAGCCTGATAGTGGGTAGAGTTACCACATGACAGATAATCCACTGATTTAATTTGATCTGTTAAGTCCAAAGCAAGAGTCCTTCACACTATCAAGTGACCAAGAAAATAAAGTGTGAAATTACACGTTTGTAAGTCAAGCAGAGAGTACAGTACAGACAAGATGTGATGACCTGGCATGTCATCGTTCTTTGTGTCGTCCTCATCTCTCCTCAGATGGAGCGCGAGAAGGTCAACCTGCTGTCCACCCTGCAGGACTCTCAGAAGCAGCTCGAGCAAGCTAACGGCGCTCTGTCAGAGCATCAGGAGAAGGTCAACCGCCTCACGGAGAACCTCAACGCCATCCGCAAGCTCCAGGCCAGCAAGGAGCGCCAGTCTGCCCTGGACAACGAGAAAGAACGCGATAGCCACGAAGACGGAGACTACTACGAGGTGGACATCAACGGACCTGAGATCCTGGAGTGCAAATACAAGGTAAGGTTGTTGTAGTTGAAAAATTGACAGCACAAAAAGTCAGATTGAGCTTTAACTCGACAGGTAATTTGGGGTTTAATTTGTGATTGATCTTGCCTTGCTAGGTTGCTGTGTCCGAGGCAGGAGAGCTGAAGGAGGAGCTGAAGACTCTGAAAACAGAATACCAGGCCTGTCAGTCACGTTACGATGAGGAGCGCACCCGTCTGGAGAACGATGTCACCACGCTGGGAGAGAAGCTGTCGACTTTGGAGAAGACGAGTCAGGCAGAGAGAGAACAGAAGGCCAAGCTAGAGAAGGAGCTGCGCAAGGTGAGATTCTCTTCTCAAGGCTCTCGATGTTGTTTTTGGTGTTTTAACTCCGCGAGACAAAAGCGTGGCTAAATCATGCGTTTTTCTTTGTGCGTCCTCAGTTGAGTGACGTGGCAGGCGAGTCCCAAGGCAGCCTGAGCGTGGCACAGGACGAGCTAGTCACCTTCAGTGAGGAGCTGGCCACCCTCTACAACCACGTCTGCATGTGCAACAACGAGACACCCAACCGTGTCATGCTCGACTTCTACAAGGAAGGTAAGGGCGGCCGCAGCAGCCCCGAGGGCCGTGGCCGTCGCTCTCCCATCCTGCTCACCAAGGGCCTGTTCCCCGAGCCTGGTAAGACCGACCTGAGCGACGGAGTCCCGTCACCGGTTTCCTCCCTGCCTTCTCCCGTGTCCGACCACCGCCGCGAGCCGATGAACATCTACAATCTGGTGGCCATCATCAGGGACCAGATCAAGCACCTGCAGCTGGCCGTGGACCGCACCACCGAGCTTTCACGCCAGAGGGTGGCCTCTCTGGAGCTTGGCACTGTGGCCGACAAGGACAAGGAGGCCTGCATGGAGGAGATCCTCAAACTGAAATCCCTGCTCAGCACCAAGAGGGAGCAGATTGCAACCCTGAGGACTGTCCTCAAGGCCAACAAGCAGGTCCGTTGCTCTGTTTTTGTCTTTAATACAGTCAAATACATGTTTTCACTAACTTGGCATCGCGACCAAACATTTGCCAGTTTCCCCTTGATAGACAGAAACAGAAGATAAAAGTGGTCGGCTATTTCGGGTCTATTCAGCTGTTGCTGCAAATGTGTTGTAGACAAGATCAGTAACAAACACTGGTGGAGACAGCGGTCTTATGGTGCCAGCTGCCCAGAGTAACTGTGTGTTTAGGATTGAAGAACAGCCCTCCAAAGCACAAAGAACCATAACCCACAGACAGAGTGTGTATGCAGTTGCTCTGGTAGCCCTTTAAAGTATGTGTGTGGTTACTCAGTGACCATCAGAACACAAACATGAAAGCCCCTCATTAATCACACACCTATGGTTTTTAAAACGGCACCTAACAATAACAGCTTAAAACAGGACACATGGCTACCTTAATGACTCACATGTGACAGAAAAAAAAAAAAAATAGGTCATATGGTCCATATTAACAGAGGTAGACTGGTTGGGACAGGAAATACACCCCCGTCGTTTTCCAGCTGCTCTGACCCTTTTGTTCCTCTCGTCCACCCACAGACAGCTGAAGTTGCTCTGACCAATCTGAAGAGCAAGTACGAGAACGAAAAGGCCATGGTGACCGAGACCATGATGAAGCTGAGGAATGAGCTCAAAGCCCTGAAGGAAGACGCCGCCACCTTCTCCTCTCTCCGGGCCATGTTTGCCACACGGTAAGGAACATACCGCCACCTGAGCCTCTCAGGACCCACAAGCATTCCTCTGACGTAACTTTCAAACCTCAAAAACACCACAAAAGGTTTCCCCGCTTAGTATTTCCGGAAGAAATTGCTACATAAGCAGTCTTTGTTGTTTTCCCACATGGTCTGGCGTGAATCCCAAATGTGCCTGTGTGCTGTGCTACTATAGACTAGCTTGAAGAGGCCGTGCTAACATAGAAGACTTTGTGCTATTCTTAAAACTACTGCACATGCACCATACAAAGACCATACACACATATAAGCAGGTAAGATAAAGATAAGATCACCATCATAATATAATCCACATTTACCTTATGCTGGCTGTTTTGGAGAATCACGGCCAGGAAGGGATTCAAGCGGCATTGACACTGACTATAGAGCACAGAAGGTATCTAATCCCGGTATCATTTAAATATGTCACTTAAGTACTGTTTTTGACCAGTGTGTGTATGTAATATGTGTGTGTGTGTGTGTGTGTGTGTGTCTGCGTGTGTGTATCAGATGGGCGTACACACTAATCTTTTCTGATTCCTGAGAGAAGCCGGTCAAAGGTTCTGTGCATAATCCCACCTCAGCTTGGTCAGGATTACACATTCACCCCTAAACACATAGTAGACTAAGTGCTCGTGCACAGCTTGTTTTCTTTGTTTATTCATGCATGTGCATAAATATTGAGAAAGGTAAAAAGATGAGTGGTACAGTGCACTTGTACAGGGACTTATATGTAATATTAGATGTGATTTTTATGGATGTGGATGCACAACTCACTTTCTGAGTTGCCTTTTCCTGTTGATGGGGAATTTTTCTTTTAACACGTGGATATCCACTTGTCCTGTAAATATCAGCTCTGGTCCAGATGGGTGCGCTGAGATGCTGGGACAGTCTTTCCCATCTGCATTTAAGAATCCTCCGCCATCCACAGCAAAGCTCAAGCTGAGCAGAGGGAGGAGGAGGAGGAGGAGGAGGAGGAGGAGGAGGAGGGTGGGGACGGTATTATAGAATGAAGGTTACAGGGGTTGCAGGGAATGTGTGGGCAGCTCAGCACCACTCTGCTTACACATACAGTAATTCAATACCTAAGTGAAGTGTGCTTGCTGAAGTAACTCCATATACCTGCAGTGGCTAATCAATTAGCCACAGGAGGAGAACTCCTCTGTCTGCTCTCTGTGGCTTTTTGGCGCACTGCAGAGCCAGATGGTTACAGGATGTAGGTGTAATGCTAAACTATATGGACCAAAGGCAGCCAGGGCTAACAGAACCAGATCTTACTCCCACTAATGACTTTAATTTTTTTTTTTTTCACTCGAAGGGCCCGTGAGTTGTCTCACTTGTCACTGTTATAGCAGTGTAGTGAAAGTGTGAGATCACATATACCGTGAAGAAGCAGAGCCATTGTGAAGTGTCTGTTTCCCTTAAGCCTCTTTTGCTGGAGAGGCTTAAGATATTGACAACACATTAGAGCTTGTTGTTTATGGCCTGTGTTTTCGTCCTCCTGCTCAAAAACTCCTCCCCTCATGACGATGTTCTTGAGTCTCCAACCCCAGAAGTCTGTCACTTCTCTGGAGCCTATACATGAGTTACATTCAGTGTGCTTATGGGATTCATGTATTGGTATGTAAATTGTGTCCTATACGGTGCAGAGTTGGGTCAGGGAACTCTTTGAGAGGCTGGGGGGACTCGCCTGAGAGAAGTTTCCCACACTGCCCCCCGCTTTTGTAACCACCACCAGCACCCCCACCTTTCCGTCCTTCCTCATCACCAAACACCCGGTTCTCTAGTCATCTGGAAAAGAAAGAGAGGAAGGGGGCAGGCTTTCAGTTAAAGCCCACTACAGAAGCCTAATTTGACAGTATTCTTTTTCTTTTTTTTTCATGGTAATCACCACTCAGACAAAGTTTGTAAAGGTGGATTTCTGAGATGTGGAAAACTCTCAGATACTAATGGTGTGGTCTTTGACAAAGGGGAAGAGTGGGATTTTGAACAATGCGTAGGTTTTTGTGTGATCTCAGCCTGCGCCTGCCTTTATACACGAGAGTTACTTGAGATTTTTAAAGTCTGTTTCGTTCTGTGAGAGTTTCATGTTTTTCAAGTGTGTGTGCGTGTGCGCACCTCTCTTTGTGTTCCTGTGTGTACGTGTGTGTGCCTCTCCAGCTGCAGTCTCTGGTGTCATGTTAACAGTAAGATCCTGCCTCTGACATTCCTCAGACATGCCTCGACATGCTCTCAGCTCCTGCTCGTTTTGATTAACAGTCCAACCATTAGCCGGAGTCACGTTTTCTCCTCAAACATACACCCTCAGTCATCCAGCTGTTCTCTTCTTAGTTGTGTTCTGTCTATCATTGTTCCTTTCCATTCTCCTCTTACCTCCTCCTCCCTGCTGTCTCTCTAATATCCCTCCCACCATGACCAATCAAGCTCCAGACAAGACCACAGTGGAGGAGGTTGTGTGTGTGTGTGTGTGTGTGTGTGTGTGTGTGTGTGTGTGTGTGTGTGTGTGTGTGTGTGTACATGAATGTTGCAATAGTTGGGGTTCACCGGTGCAGCCATAAATGCCACTGGCTGCGGTTAATCATCGCAGCGAGATGCGGATCAAGTGCCTGTTTGTCAAAGTGAATATGACGACTGTTCATCCTCAAAAGGCCAGCAGCCGCCTCCCGGCCCCCCTCAGCCATTGTGCCACCACACCCCATCAGCACACCAAAAAGACTCCTATTGTATCCCTTCAGTCTTTAGAATAGACTTCTCTGTTTTTTTCCCGGGAAAAATGCACGCCCTCTCACCCCCCATGCAAAACTGGCTGAGCCGTCTGAAGGCACACCAGCACCCCTCCTCCTGGGTCGCCCCATCAGTCTTATAGTGAGTTTAATGAAGCAGCACTGATCCCTATTGTCTGGGTGTGTGTCCCACTGGGAATCAAACTGCATAAACAAGAGGGGGTGTCTGTATGGTGGTCTGGCAAGGCCAGGGTTCACAGGGCGCACAACCACGTGCAGCGCCACACATAACAAAAACATCTGTGGTTAGTCATGTTTTTTTCATCCCAGATTCTGCCTTCAAGACGTTATTTTTAATAAAACAAGAACTTCATTTCCAGGTGGGTTTAGACACTATAGCTTGTTCCTAATGCAGTTTGCCTTCTTAGAGTAATTTTCTAAAAATAAGTGTCCTTTATCTTTGAAACAAGACAGACTGCCATGACAACTATCATGAAATAACACCCGAATATAGAAGTTGATTTTCTTGGGAAATGGGTCAAATAATCTCATCTTGTTAACAGATATTTCTGCTTATATTGAAAGAAATATAATTTTATGACTCATACAGTAAAATATATCTAAGGTGGAGATAGTTCTTTTGGTTTGTTTTTACCCTGCAGCAGTTCAGGCAGTCACTAACCTGACCAAACAATCACACATCTCACATGCTTACTGGGAAAATCGTTAGCAAACGTTGGAATACAATGGATGAATTACATGACATAAACAAGATTTCTACATTCTTGTGGTTTCTCAGTGGCTACAAGAGTTGCATACTGTCACCACAGGTTGGGGCGTTTCCAAAAGAAGTAAATACTTTAATACCAGATAGATAAAAGGGAGCAGGGTGAGGCTACCCGCCAGTGAAATTATGTGTGAACCGTTTTGGTGCCGCACAGTTGGAGTATAAGACGATGCTTACCAACATATCCAATCCCCTCCCTTCGTAGAGGTGTGTCAGTCATTACTGACAGACCTCGCTCGTATTGCTTTGTCAGCAACACAGAAAGTAAGGATGAACGAGATGGGGAGAGAGAAAGTGACAGACGCAGACAGCAGCAAGAAAGCAATGCAGGGGGGAAAAAAAAGCTTGAGAGGCAAGATAAGAGCCAGGAGAGAGGGTGTGATTGAAAGAGAGAGAGATGAATGAGACTGCAAGGTAGTGAAAAGCAAAAAAGGTTGGTGTAGGAGAAAAGCATGAAAATGAAAGGTGAGCATTGACAGCAGATGGAGCGTAGAGATATGACCCCCCCCCCCCCCCCCCCCAAATCCACCTCAAAATCCCCTTTTGGTGACCCAGTTTTATACTTGTCCGGTCTTACACACACAAACACACACACACGTACATGTCTACAAGGGCACATGGAGACAGGTGATAATGCCGCACTGCAGCACCCAGTAAAATGGAGAGGCAGGTAGACGGATTCCACATTGTCTGCTGTTTCGCACACATACTGGAGATGGAAGAGACGCACAGAAGTGATACAGTCTCACTCCAGCTGGAAAAGTGGAGATCAGGTGTTACCAGCCACAGCTCAGAGCAATAAAGGGCATTCCTCCTTTTTCTCTCCTCTCTGACTCCCCTCCTCAGTCTGTTCCGCAGGTGACGCAGGAAGGATCTTCTCAGTCACCCCGAGGTTAATGCTTTCATCCATTGTGTGTGTGATCTATTCTTAACTTCCACCACACATACGCTCCTCTTATTATTCAGAGAAGCTGTAAGCTACACTCGGATGAGAGTACACCGAGATGTCTTACCTGTAGCGGCTGCCATATAAACCCCCACCAAGAGCATGGATTTGCATGTAATAATGTGTCTAAAGAATTAAAAGAAATTTAACGGTCCAAATTGGTTTTGAAATGTGGAGTTTTACCATTTCTGAAGGAGGGAGTTGCAGTACTCAGACAGACATTCCCAAATGATGGCAGCAGAGACAGAGGGTTTATTACTCAAGAAACTCAAAATGAGATTTTGATGGTGAAATGACAAACATTTTAGGTTGTGATCTTTGCTCTAGGGCCCTGAGATGGCTGATGAAATCTTAAGTTAATAATGCAGGAGCTCTCCTGAGGTATCACGCCTGCACTGTGTGGGCCAACGGCTCCACCTGGTGGTGGCAAAAACACTGTGCAACCAGGGGAAGGGTCATGATCAAAGTGCTTTAATCTCAGAGGTTTTAGTCTTCCTGAGTGTCGGTGTCACTATCATAAACATGCAGCAGAGATGTGTGTGAGGATCATAGTTTTGTTCTTAGCTTTAATACAAATATTTTTTTTAAAAAGCCAACAAATTCTTTTCTCCATTGAGTCAAAGAGTGTTCTGTGTTATCGGAAGTGGCAGTGCCCCCTGGTGGTATGACACTGGTGGTGTGATGGTGCCAGTGTGAAGTGAACGCATACATGCCTGACTCTACAGCTTTCTCTCTGTGTGTCTTGCAGTTGTGACGAGTATGTGACCCAGCTGGATGAGATGCAGAGGCAGCTCGCTGCAGCAGAGGATGAGAAGAAGACCCTCAACTCGCTGCTGCGGATGGCTATCCAGCAGAAACTGGCCCTGACACAGCGCCTGGAGGACCTGGAGTTTGACCACGAGCAGACCCGCCGGGG
The DNA here is from genome assembly GCF_002814215.2 of Seriola lalandi dorsalis. Classification (NCBI taxonomy): domain Eukaryota; kingdom Metazoa; phylum Chordata; class Actinopteri; order Carangiformes; family Carangidae; genus Seriola; species Seriola lalandi. The sequence continues at coordinate 218,763 of NW_019525448.1, read as the reverse complement.
AGGCAACGCCGGCCGGGCTAAGGCCCGCAGCAAGGCGGCCAGTGGCACCGCCAACAACCCCCACGTAAGTCAGAGTCTCACCTGCTCTGGCTCCGGCCGACCGGAGCACAACAATGCTGTTCCCAATGGCATCATGGGAGGCCCTGTGGTCTTTTGCAGCGAGAAGTACAAGATCTACTGCGACTGAGGCGGCTGAGAAGTTTGCAAGGGACTGCTGTGTACAGAGGGGAGGGGGCCTACGGGCCAAACCCTCCCTGCCTTAGTGTTAAAGAGCCCCACTCGCTCGCTTAGCTCCCCGGCCAGCCTGCGCTCCTCTAGGGACTGCTGTGTGACTAACCGGCTGCTTGTGTGTGCTAGTGTAAACGCTTAGGGGAATGCAGATGTATGTACAGTGTGCACTAGACGTTTGGACTGTAGTAGACATATATGGCATGTGGATTATAAGGCCCCGGTTATATTGGGGGTTTTGTGGATATTATGGAGTGTCTATTCTTTCCGCTGTCATGGTGCTGTACGTATGATGTAAAAGGTGGCAGCTTCTGTGCTTGTTTGTTCTGGCCCCCTGAGTGTATTGCCTGGTAACAGTAACACATTGTGGGGGTGGGGACTTGTAAAGAGGATGTCAATCTGACAGTCTTGTAACTAAATATGACATCCTCTGCTCTTCGGCTCGTCTGTCGGCATTGGTGCTCCTTTGAAAAAAAAAAAGCCCCCCTTCTCTCCCTTGCCTCTTCGTCCTGGTCCCCCCAGGACTGACCTGTGTCCAGCAGCCCACTGTCTAATCAGGTCACTCTTTAATGTTTACAAGAAGAAAAAGGAACTAAAATATGCAATCTCCCCCTGCTTTCTTGCTAGGGGAGCACAGTGTGATTCTACACAGAAATTCAAAAACTCGGAAGTGGGTTTTATGATGGAATTGTTCGGGCAGAAAAGGAGCACCTGTGACCACAGGTGTTTATTTCAGGATCATTTTAAAGCTGTGATGCTAGCACACCAATACAATAGGGTCAGTAGAATCGCATGGCTTTGCAGCTAAAAATGCTTATGAGCTTTTTAACTGTTTTTTCTGTTGTCGGGTGTGTGGTACAAGACAAACTCATGTACTACAGGGCTCTACATTGTAAAAAAAAAAAAAAAGAAAAGAGGAGTTATTTGGTGTTTGGTGAGATACAGGAGGGCTATCTATTCCATGTGACCCATTTTGTTGCGATGGATTCTTTCAGAGCCATATTATAAAAGAGAAAGAAAGTTGGACAAATCGATCTCCATACCCAAATTAAGTGCACTTCAGCATAGGTGCCTCAGGTTCCTACTTCTGTTAAAAATGGATATAATGATAACTGTGAACAGAGATACAATATAGTTTTGATCGAAGAAGATTTTTTAAATGTGGAGTAAATCCTAGAAGAGCACAAATCAAAAAGGCACCAACATCCAGACAATAAATCTACAAACAAAACCAACCGACCGCTTGGCAAAAGTGCCTGTCGACTCAAACACTTGATATATTTATCTATCTGTTGATGTAAAGCCCTGTCCTTGTGTCTCATCTTGAGCTAACACTGTTCTTTTTCCTTCTCTCCCCTCATCCTCTGCCTCCCTTCTCTATTTGCGGGAGATCGCTCAGATAATTTCTGTGTGGTAATGTGGCTGAAAACCCTTTCCTCATGTCTCTAATCTGTGTCTTGTCGCTCGGTCGCCATAACGACCTTCTCTCTTGTAGATTGTCAGCAGCTTGCTCCCCCAGCATCACCACTCACCCTTTAACTAGAATGAGGAATTGTTGGGAAAATTGCCCTCTGAATAATTTTTGTCAGGTAATGTCCTCACGTATGTTGTGTTCCTGATTTTTTCTTTTTTTTTTCTTTTGCCTGTGTGTACATCAGCGTTGAAGTGAAAGGGCCCTCATGTGTGTATTATGTTTTGAACCTTTGCAGATGGAGGGTTGCTTATTTCTTTTTTTTTTGGTTTGTTTTTTTGTTGTATGGTGTGTGTGAGGAAAAAAGCAACGTACTGTTTTAGTATCCACAATAGCTTTAACCCCTCGCCAAGCTAGCATTACGCAAATAGGAAAAAATATCAGTGGGGCTTGTGTTTAATAAATCCATGTATTGCTTGTGGATCATAGACACGTTAGCTTTATGATGCTAAAAGCAGGGTTGATGTGAGGAAATCCTGCAAGATTTCTCAAATTATGACTTTTCTACTACTACTAAGCTATATATTATACTCTATATTCTTAATATGATCATGTTCAGGTTATAATCTTGCAGGATCCTACTACAGTATTCCTTCCTCTCAGATGTGAAGAGGGGAGTTCATTTGTTCCTCCGAAGACGGAACAACGTCAGCAGTCAACCCTGCTTGAATGTGCATCCATAAGGCGCAGCACACAGCATGGAGACAAGGCTATCGTACACGTTAGGGGAAAAGAAAAAAAAAAAGAAGCAAACCTCCTTAGAGGTCAATCACTCTTACGTTTGAGATTCACTTAACTTACAAGTGCGATATATTCTGTTTCTATGCGCTGACAGAGAAAAGGTTTGAGGAGTAGCAGAAGGAGAACTACTCTTGTTGTAAACCAGCTCCTGAGAGAGGAGATAAGAAAGCTAGACATGCTGGTGAGGAAAGCCAGATGTCTGGCTGAGAGCTGACTCTTATACTGTGGAGAAATGAGTCCAGGAGTTTCCTGAGGGGAGAAACTCCTGTTAATTTTTGGAGGAAGAATTAAAAAAAAAACAAAAACAGAAAACTAGTTGCTCAATCAACCAGAGGACATTGATTCAAATTAGTTGAGCCCCTAACCCTTCCCCTTGTACAGGCGCAGTGGAATCACTGAGCAGTAGATAGACCCCAGGATGTGGTTTTAACTAGAATCCCCTCTCCTTAGATAGATGAATTCCCACTTTGCTCCGTCTAATTTGAAATCAATGTCTGGCTTAGCTGGTGTCATAACAGCATGCCACCGAAAAAGCTCCTCCTACCTCTGCTTGCAGGCTCCTCCCACTCCACCTTTAAGTTTTACGACACATGATGCATCAAGTTTCTGATTTCTTGTAAGCCTGCATGTCAAAAACCCATAACCCATTTTTCATTAACTTGCATGGCATATGAGAAAGACCCCTCTCCTTCAACCAGGGTGGTGGGATGTGGCTTCAACTCTGTCCTTTGAATGAAAGGTCATGGTACTCGTGAGTCATTGGCTTCCTAACTGCACGCACAGGATAACTTGTGGTGAATGTGCTTTCACATCAGCTCCTCAGAAATATGATGTTGATATGACAGAAAAGCTCCTGACATAACATCAGCTGCCTCAGGGCTCCTAACATCGGCTTCTGTTGCTTTGACTAACTACAGCCGCCGTTTACCCGTCTGTGTGGACTCAGCTGCTGACCATGTTAACAGTCGCTCTAAAATTGACCAATAATGCTAACGCTGATCATTTGTTTGTCTCTCCATTTTGCAGTAAATTACAGTAGCTCTGCGCGGATGATGACGTACCGACACAAGGTCCTTTCTCGCAGCTGATTGAGTTCGCCGAAAAGAGTTAGCACTATAGGCTATTTGGACTTGAAGACAAAAAATAGCCGCCACAGCAAAAAAAAAAAAAGAAAAAGAAAAACCTGCAAAATGAAAACACAGATTTTTAAGTCAAATCAGCTGTCCTTCCTTTTCCTTTTGAACACTAAAACGTGATGCATATTACACTTGGTCTCATTTGTGCGTGCTGCTGCTGGAAGCCAATTTCTCACAAGTTCAGTGGAACTGATTGATATTCTGAACCAGTGTTTGTGATTGGCTAACCAGGGGAGATGGGGTTTTTTTTCTCTATGTCAATCAACAAGCTTTTTGTTGTTGTTGTTTTAGTTTATTGTTTTCTTAATCTGTGCACTTTCATTATATAGGATTATAACAGACTATTATTAACCTATAGGAAAGCGTGGTAGTACTATGGTTTGTGAGTTATTCAGTATAGGTTGTAAGACTATAGGATTATACGTCCTCCTGAATCACCTGATTTTAAGAGACTATTTACTCCAGTAAGGGCTTCACAAACCACAGACCTACTATTACGACTTCATCCTCAAGATTTTATCCATCAAATAATCATTCTTAAATTGTTTTGTTACATCATATGTTATGCTGTTTTCTTTTATGTTTGTTCTACTGCCATGTTCTATACAAAAAATCCAGGGTGATCAAATTCTGGGGTTTTTTCATGTATTTATTATTCCTAGGAATAGTTCAAAATAACACAATGAAACTTGACAACGCTCTGACTCGAATAGGTAAGTTGTGTTTTGGGAAAAATTTGAGTGACGTGATATGCTTTTCCTAGCTTCTTACCGAGGGCGTTCCACTGAAGCGGGATCACTGACTTTCAGAATTCTCTGCAAGTGCGACGATTAAATTCCAAATTGGAATTGTTTCATTCTCTCTTCGTTTATCGTGCCAAATCTTGGTACACCATTTAGATTGAAAAGAATCAAGACTCGGAAAGAAGACAAGCCGTCACTGAGAAAGGTGTAATTCGGGCCATGGCGCTCCCAATGCGAGCGCCGGGGTTTTGTTTTTTGGTTTGTTTAGTTCTTCGTTTCTGACCAGTAGTGCCTTTCATTGTTTCAAGGGAGAATCTTAGACTAGCGTTTTATGTTTTCTTTTTTTTTTTATAGGTGAGGACTTTGGGTTCAAAATGACTGTGAGCAGCAATAAGTGCAAAGGGAATGTCCACCCTTTCTGCATGAGTGAGATAGTTTTGAAATTAGCTCAATGAAACTTAAATTGTATTGAATTCTGCGGGTCAGTGATCCACTCAATAAATTCAGGGGTATTAAGAAAAGGTTGTTTTTTTTATCAAACTTTGGGAACCAAAAGAAATCCCTTTGGCCTCCTGTTATTGAACAAAATGCTCCAAGCATCTGTAAAGTGTTGGGGTAGATCAGTGTACTATTGGAAACATCTACGTATCTCTAGCTTTGTTTGGTGAAGGTAATGTGATATCAATAGTATTGTTGAAAAAATGTGCAGAGAGCGCATTTTATCTTTCTTTTTGTCCAATTTGAGGTTTGTTTGTTGGGTTTTTTTTTTTATTATTATTATTCTTGAATTTTTTTTTTACATCATCTTTGAGCATTATGTTTTCAGGAAACAGAAAACAAAATGAGCATCAACAAGCTTGAATAGTGCCATGATAAGCCAATGCTTGTTTGTTGAGGCGTTAAAGTTACCAATACGGACAAGAAGCTAAAAAATAAAGTGCAATTCAGATACAGTTTTACATTTAAAAAAGAAAAAGTTTTCTGTTTGCTGGAAGCGATAGCATTGTGATAATAAAATTAGCTGTGCAAACTTTATATTGTCATATTGTGTTTCAGTATTGATCCATAATGAGAGTTTGATATCTTTATATGAAATAACGACTTCACCTGTATGTTGGTATTTATTTGAATTGTCATGCAGTACTGTATTCTTATCAATAATGTGCATTATGATTAGTGGCATATTGATTACAGCTAAATGTCATATGCATGTTTCTCAGTCATGGGACCTTTACACAGAATTGAAAACAAACATGTAAACTTGTCAGGGTGTAAAAAAAAAAAAAACTGCGAAAAAAGAAAAGAAAAGACAAGAGTTAAGTCTGATGTATTACTGCTGAACTAATCCTACAAAAGTGTTTTGTTTGTTTTCCAGTAGAGAGGTGGTATGTCTGTGTAAAGGTAGTCATACTGGCTAAAATCAATAAATGTGACTTAAGTTCCGAGGTGTCCAGTGTCGTCATTTACAACTCCTCCACAGCAGTGGCAGCACACGAAGGGTTAACCAGGGAAGTATATGGTCTGCAGCCCTGGTGTCTCCGCAGAGTGTTCCCAGCTGGAAGCCAGGGGCAGGGGAACTTCCCAGCTGTCTGAGCAGCTCCAGGACATGATCACATTTCACACAATGCACAAAAACACCCCCCACCCCTTCAACCCTTCTTTCTCTCCCTGTCTTTTCTCTGCTGTCTCGCTTAAACCTCGCTCCTCCCTCCCTCTCTCCCTCCCTCCCCTCCTTTCTCCATTTCCCATTCCTTTTCCTTTCCTCCCCACTCCCTGCCTTCTGGAGATACGCCCACGCACTCAGAGCCAGTTTCTGTTGACCTTTGGTACACCCAGCACTTCCTGTCCAGGCTCTGGAGGCCGGCGCTCTGTCCAATTAATACTGCAGTGATTTTCTTTGTGGTGATTTAAAATGCAGGAGAAATGCTGCTTTGAAAAAACAACCCAAACTTAAATTCATATTCATAATACTCACAACCTAAACATGATTATGATAATGATGACACATGACACAGAGTGCACAAACATCTTTTATTTATAAAGATGATTTTTCAGAGATTTCCTGTTCCTGAGAGATGTGGCTCTAATGAAACATTTTGAATATCATCTTGAGCTTTGACAGCAAAATGATTAAAGTTTAGACCTTCCCAAAGGTGGTTCAGCAAAGATATTCTTAAAGGGTTACTCGAGCAATTTAGATCACACACTTCCATAAAGTTGGGGGAGACTTACAGGAGATCTTATTTAAAAAAGAATGGTTAAATCAAAGCAGCAGAGGCCAAGATATCCTGACTTTTAATTCTTTGTATGAGCTATCCTACACTTCCCATAATGCAACTCAGGAATTAAAGGAGTACTCCTCCTGATGAATAAACTGAACATCAGTTGAGTGCCCCTTTTTAGTGAATGAAACAATTACTGGTTTTAAACTGTGCTCACAAACACACAAAAAGAGCATTTCAGTTATAGTAATGAGAAAACTTAAATATACCACAGATCAGTTGCATTAATGATCATGTCACCCACACACTGCTGTGATTTAGTGCAGTTTAACCGGTTGCTACCAGTTAACATGTGCCAGACTGATTGAATTTGAATGTCAGAGTATTAATGAAAACCAGAGGGAAGAGGTCAATTCACTGACAACCGATGACATCACTGTAGCAACAGAGGAGCCTTTGTTGGTGCCAGTCTCCTCATATATCCTCCCCACTCAGGGCTCGACTGGCAGAGGAAATATGGGTCAGTGGGATTCATTCCATGGCATCAGTCCTGCTCTATTAATATGCAGGTGCCGTAATTATAGTGTGGAAGGAGGGAGGGTGATACAGCAGAGCAGCTGTTTCACATCTCAGCTGATGCACTATTAAAATTCACCACTTGGGGTCCCTGTGCTACAGCTGTTGACGTCTTCATGAGCGGCTTGAGTCCGCACAAGTTACCTTAAGGTCTAGCATTGGCCTTAAAGAGAGAGGCGGAATGTGTTTGCATGTACAAAGAGTCTTTCTTTATGTGTTCGAGCCGGCGCTGTCATGTGATAAACCCATGTGGAGCCTGGAGCAGCCAGGATCAGCTGGTCTGGATGAGCAGCAGCAATCATCAACACCACACATGCCTCACATGGATCTGCCTCAAACACCAGCAGGACACACACGTTTCTGAACAGCTCCACTGGAGCAGAAATAATACCTCTGAGGATGTTAACAAATTTATGGCCTGTGGAGTGTGAGCTCAGCCTCATGATGCATTAAAGCATTCCTTAGTCCTGACACTGGACGCTGGGTGTGAGTGTCCTCCCTCCCTATTGTGACTCATTGATCTGTCGGTATTATCCTCGCAAAACTGTTGGTGTTTTTCTAGATATGGCAGGTTACCACGGCAACAGCAGACGAAGTGTTGATTCAATCAGTATGCTTTAATTTACACCTGAAAAAAGAGTGAGCAGATAAAGCCTGGCGCTCCGGTCTGGAGTGTGATTAGTCAAATGATTGGGGCATTTACACCATGAAGGTTTCAGATAAGTGTAAAAAGCTCTAGGTAGCTCATCTCACACTTATCTGTGTCGACGTTCACACCAATCCATCAGCTTGGCTGCTCATCTGCCAACTCAGTTAGTCCTAACTGTCTTTTTTTCATACTCTGTCTCTCACCTTTCCCCCTCTTCCTTTAACTCCCTTCCTCTCTCTCTTCCTCCTCCCTCCCTCTCTGGGGATGCTGTTGTTTCACTCTGCTCTGCTCTTATGAGTGGAGGAGCCCCAGGGAAGCAAGCGAGAGGATGTATCCCAGAGGGCTGTTTAGTGTTCTGCTTTCTGTGGACCAGCATGCCCCAGATGGGCTGACAAGAAGCTCCATGCACTCGGAGGCACTAACAGGGGCGCTGGGGCCCTGGTCTATTTAAAACACGAGTTCAGTCATCCACAAAACACTTGGCCTTTCAGACTCTGCACTGACATGTTCAGAATTATTCTCTAAAGCAAAGAGGAAAATGGTTAAAGTAAAAGGGGGGGGGTGTTCTCTGTTCTTTTATTTGCTTGGATCTGCAAAATAGGAGTCATGCTTTACAAATTAAGTGATTAGAGTGCAGTCAGACAGCTGGTATAGAAGAGCTCATATACATACACTGTATATATACAGCTTATTAGAGTGGACTGCGGGTCAGCGTAGTGGCCTTCTGCCTGGCAAGCAGCCAGACGAGGAGGCATTATCATTAGAGACCCTGCTGTTGTGTGTGTTGATCTGAGGCCGATGAAAAGCGTGCAGCAACAGCACCAGCCACAAAAGGGGTTAATGACGCGTAGCTGAGTCGACACAGGTTTCAAAAAGATGGAGGGCTGAACAGACAGACAGACACAGAGAGGGGCAAGGAAGGTTAGCGACCACACAGTCGTGCTCCTGGAGACTTGGGTGGAAATAGTCACATCACTGAGGATAAACATTATTGACATATGGCCCAGCAGTGGTGGAAGACATACTCAGTCCCTTCGCTTAAGTAAAAGTGAAAACTTGTGGCAACAATGTGAAAATACTGCAAAAAGAAAATAAAAGTTCACGTCCAGAAGGATTATCAGCAAAATGTATTTAAAGTCTAAAAAATAAAATGACTCCTTCTGCAGAGAAATGGCATTACATTATAAAAGTGTAACTGATGCATCAATGGTAAAGTTGCATTTTTTCTATTAGATTAGTCGAGGTGAAGCTTGGTTTAACTCATTTATATACAGCTAGATTTAGTCCAGGGCCCTCCAAAGTTTCACAGGATACTTCTGAGATGATTAATGTGTTAGGAAAGAAGAAATAACTAAATTCACCTTCACAAATCAAACTATTAAACCATCTAAGACATTTAGAAATGCAACCAAATACATACATCTGAAAGGTGACAAGGAGTGCTGACTAGATACTGCTGTTTTGTAATGAGTCATAAACCGAGAGCGGCAGGTGTAACCTTAAACAATGCATTGCATTCTTATAAGATCATCACATAGTTTGTATGTATGTAAATGTCCAACTGAAAAGTAAATACTGACTATAGCTGTCGAATAAAGAAGTGTAGTCAAAAGAACAATGTCTACTTTAGAAATGTACTGGAGTAGAAGTATGGAGCAGCATAGAAGAAAAATACTTGAAGTACAGTACTTGAGTAAATGTACTTAGTTACTCTCCACCACCAGTAAAGAGTAGTATTTCCTAATAGCCAACTATCAGACCTCCAACTTTGGATAAACATACACAAGCAACAGAAATGACATTTTATGACTCTAACGATTTGCAAATTCAACATTTGTTTTCTCCTGCTTCCTTATGATCCACAGAGACAGCTGACAGCCTCCATTCAGCTCCCTGCAAACTCAAGATAATCAATGAAAAGAAATCAGGAGAAAGCGTGCGCACTGACATGGAAATGTATTGCCAGTTAGTATTTGTCTTCCAGGCTCTTTTTTTTCCACACTAATAGGCAGCTGTGGAGTTCTCTAAGCAGAGCCATCTCTTGAAATATCCCTCATCCTTTTCATGACTTCACGTGATAAGCCATGTCATGCCTCTGTGCCAGTGGGCATAGCATGGCTGTGGATGTAATATTAAAGATGCAAAACTACAGCTTGAATAGACACGGAATATAAAAAACTAGAGTAAGCTACACAGGCTATAGCAACTGCTTTAAAGTCGAGTGGTGAGTTAAAGGATAAAATTATTTATTTTTTATTTTTCCAGTGCTAATCTTTCATTCTAGCTTTCACACTCAATGAATGGAACTGTCGAGCGCGCGCATCGCACCGGCGAGAACGCGCATTTTCTTTTTCTTTTTTTTTTCTTTTTTTCCTTTCCAGCGGAGAGAGTTCTGTTTTTGGAGAGGGAGGAGAGAGGACTGTTCGGAGGACCACACTGCTCTTTACTCTGCACACACACACACACACACACACACAAAAAAAAAATGACCCGGGTAAAAAAAATCGCTCGCGTCCGTTAGGAAACCATGAAGTGTCCTTTAGTGTGTGTGTATTTTCCGGCGAACAGGAAAGGGGGGCTGTGAAGTGGAGGCGCTCCTCTGAGTGTGTAGTCCGCCGTACGCAGGAGCCACTGTTGTTGCCACTTTCTCCGAGAGAAAAGGACGGGATCAGCAGAGAAAGACCGGGGAAGAACTTTGTGCAAGATGCAGGGGGTGTCGGCTACTGGTAAGTGAATCGTCCTGATGATTAAAAGCGGATCTCAACTCCCTGTTTCTCTCTCTTTTTTAAGGAAAAAAAAAAACTGCGGTTTTCTTCTTAAGTTGTTTCCAAACGGCTACGGCTTGTGTTGCGCACAGGATTTGAATTCCGAAATGCTTTTGCCAGCTGTCAGCGGGGCAGCTGCAGGCCTGCATCAACTCCAAAACAACGCAAAGAGTTGTCTCGCTTCGTCAGGGCTGCTTCACTAACACTCCGAGGGCAGCGTTAATGCTCTATTTGGAAGCTCGAGCTGACATGGCAAGAATAGGAGCAGAGCCGTGCCAAACCCTGAGTAAAGGAGCTGTGACCTCACCATTGCCCCAGTCTGACGCAGGCCCCCTCTCACACACACACACACACACACACATATTCATAGCCTGTATGTATTATATGTATATTCTATGACTGGATGATCAAGCTGTGGGGATGTTAGTTCAGATGATAATCATTAGGATGATGAGGAGTCATTCATCCTCCTCCCTGCTGTAGTGTGTGTGTGTGTGTGTGTGTGTGTGTGTGTGTGTGTGACCGTAACAGCTACAGTGTCCCTGTGTGGAATGTGATCTGAGTGGAGGAGAGAGTCTGTGTGATGCAGAGCTCATGAGATTAGGGTTGAGTTGAAAGTATCTGCCTGTCTGTCTGGGAGGACAGTTGGTTGGTGTTTGAGGTAAACTCTTTGTCTGTCTGTGTGTGTGTGTGTGTGTGTGTGTGTCAGTGTGTGGTTTCCTCTCTGCATTACACAGGACCCACAGAGATATTTTTGATGATGAGATTGAAGCTACTTCTCAATTTGTATTCCACCACTGTCACACAGGAAGGCTACTGTCTTTCTCTTTCTCTTTTCGTTCTCGACGGACGGTTCATTATCTGCCGTGTCCAGATCATTGTTCATGTGTCATGTGTTGTGTTTTAGCAAGTGGTGCTGAGATGACAGATCTGGGGCATTTTGCTTAATATTCCTATCAACTAACCACAAGCGAGTTACTGTGAGAACCAATCTCCATTACAAAATCCAGTTAATCTCAAGACCTTTTCACAGAGGCCACAGAATAAAAGTGCTAGCATGCAGACAAAGAGGAGGAGGAGGGGGGAGGGGAGGGGGGTATAAGGGAGAGAGAGGTTGATAGAGATGAAGTGCTGATGGGACGATATCAGACTGCAGCAGAGGTGAGCTATGCAGAGAGTAAAAGAGTGTGTTTGTTGTGAGACTCTGGGGAGGAATCGATCTGCTGTCCTCCTGGCTGACTTTCTTTTTCCGGCAGTCCAGCGGTGTATCGTTTCTCTCCCACACACACATTCATTCCCAAGGCCTTGCTCTCTCTCTCTCTCTCTCTATTTTTTTATACAATTCCCTCTTTCTCTCCCACACTGTCCCAGATCAATCTCTGCCCCCTCATATCTCTGTATGCATTAACCCCCCCTCCCCAACACACACTCACACACACACTCACAAACAATTCTAGTGCTCACTGCAACTGCCATCAGATTGAATATATGTAGGTTCCCTCAACTATATCCACATGGGAATCCAACCATCCCATGCACTCAACCAGTGCTTATTTTTATGTTTACGACGGGAGGGTCAAAAGGGTTGTAGGCTGCTCGCATCGAATCATTGGAGAATCTATTAAAATAAACCACATCACAAATAAACTGCAGTCGGATAGATAGCATGCCGCTCAGTTTGAATTCCACCTCAAGCCTCGGACTGGTTTCCAACTCCATAAACTTTTCTCCGCTCGCAGTCTTTACACTCTCTCATGCTCTACGTCTCGCTCAGATGTGGGTGAATGTGTCTCCTCTGCAGATGCAGGACAATGGTGGTCCGCGTTTTGGCAGCGAAACTCACCAGCGTTGACGCCCTGGCTGGCTGTTTAGGTTATTTATTATTAACAAAAGCTATTGGGCCTGTCTGTGTTTAACCAAGCCAGTGTAAACATCTCCCCTTCGCGTTAGATAAACATAGAGCACAGGAGTTAGAGAGGAGGATGGTGAGAATATTATCTGCCCAGCTCCCTTTGCTCCCACTTTTTTTTTTTTATCTCTTTTGGTCTCTCTTTCACAAACCTGGTTAATCTGCTGTACGTGAAGGCACCATTGGTCCATTAGTCCGTCACTTATGAAGTCATGAGAACAGAGGTGCCAAAATGATCAATGTATCACAGACCTCGTAGCACTCTTAGCAGTGTTACAGTAGAGAGTGACAGCAGGTGATCAGCAGTGTGTCTGTGAAGGGTCAGCTCGATCGTGCAGGTGGCCCAGTGTCCTGGAGAAAGTCGTATGCAAATCACCAGAAATTGTTCCCATCCTCTCACGTAGAACAGCTGAACAACAAGGAAGCAGTCCCCCCCCTTTCCAGATAAGATGTGAATGTGGTGAGTGATGGGAGATACGTGTTTCCCTCTTGCTGTTTTGGGTTGTATGTAGCCTCCCGCTTATTGTCATACAGTAGCTTAGCTCAGCAGTGGTGCTGTGCCTCACCTGTAAACGTACAGAATTATCGCTGAATTGAAGAGGAAGTGTGAACATTACAGGTGTTGTGATATTTATAGAATGACATATTGATATTGTCTTAATAATACACAAGTGATAATATTGAGATGGCAGATGTTAGGCCTTGTGGATCTTTTGTTTATCAGTTCATCCGGTTATCTTTTCCCTAGAGGTGTAACTGTTGTACACTTTTGTACAATTATGGTCACAGACTCTCTCTCCACCTCCCTGCACTCGTTTTTGAGTCTAATCCATTTGCCACAAAAGAGACAGAACACACAATAAACAAAGTTAAAGATGAATCTGACTGACAGCATTATATTTAATCTATAAACCCAGAATGAAAACCCGTGCTCACCTATGTTATCTGGATTATAGATCATTTTTCATAACTTATTGACAGACATACAAACTGATACGAATATGTCAGTGATAAGATCATTTCAGCTGATAATATCAGCTCCACTGATGAATCGGTGAGGCTCTACTCTTTATCACTGAAAGATCAGTGTCAGTGCTTAGGCTAATGCCAGTGGGCTACTGTCTCTTAGCATAGTCATAGCACTGAAGCTAACAATCTACTGTTGTACACATGGATTGTTTTGATGTTGACATCCTCAAGGTGACCAACACGCAAGTCATCCAACTAGTCTGTGTTTTTCCCGTAAGCACCAATGTCTAACATCCCCTAAATACTCTACTCCTCTATGTCTCTGTCTCATTCTGTTTATGTGTGTGAGAGAGAGAGAGAGAGAGAGGGAGAGAGAGAGAGGGAGAGAGAGAGAGGGAGAGAGAGAGGGAGAGAGAGAGGGAGGGAGAGAGAGAGAGAGAGAGAGAGAGAGAGAGAGAGAGAGAGAGAGAGAATGACTCATGTTTCAGGGCCATTCAGAAGCTTCAGGCTCTTCCCCGTCCTGCCTGAGTGTCACATTGATTTTCCTAATGGTGGTCATGTGTGGGTCCTGCTGTTGCAAAGACTTCAGCTAAGACAGCATTGCAGTTTTTGTGTGTGTGTGTGTGTGTGTGTGTGTGTGTGTGTGTGTGTATAAAAGGGCCCTCTGATGTGATTGACCCTTTTTCTGACAGGTCATTTTAGGGCAGTTTTCTTTTCCTGCACTGCATGATGTGAGTCCCATCTTCAAGTGTTGACCCCAGCTTCCTGTGGACTGTAAATATCTTTATATTTGATTGAAAACGTTAAAACTTAACTGGGTGTTAATCGAAACTAGTTTGTTTTTGATGTTGTTGCTACGTCTGTATCCAGAGTGATTACACTGTGGTTACTTTAAATTGACACTCTTGTTTAACAGGTTCTTGACTAATTTGCAGGCATGCTCCTTTCAGAGGTGTGTTTTGAATTATGCTGTATTTAAATTGCTGTTACATCAATATGCAACCATAGAGAAACTTTTATTGACTATTACTGTTAGTAATTGAAAAAGGATACTGTCACAACTTGTCACCACACCTAACTGTTCTCCTGTAAGACTGTAGTTGTAGGGAGCTATGGACGGTGCCCATCCCTGTTGACATGTGATGCCTAAATATGCAGTAATATGTTCTTGTGATGTCTCGTTGTTAGGTAGGTATACACTTGACATGCCTAATGAGTAGTTCAAACAAAGAGTGATTGTTTTTTCTTCTTCTCCGATTGTTTCATTTGAAGGATTTTAAAGCTTGAAAGGATGAAAGTAAATTTGAAAAGTCAAAAAATATTAATACAGTTTTTAATGAGGCTTGTTTGTTTCGTTGTCCATTTAATCATCTTATGTCCCTGAAGATTTATTTTGGTCCTGACAACCTAGTTGGGGGACCATAATAAGAAAAATGCCATTTGTTGTCCCTCAAATTCCCAAGCGTCGACATCATTTTTGATATTCGTGATCACAGTTTGTAGAGGAATAACATGTATTGCAATCATAGCCATAGTTTGACACCTTGTAATATTAGTGTTTGAATCCTTGTCATGGCCCAAACAAGTTGGTGTGCTAATAAATCCTTTTTCTACTGCAAGGTACCAGCTCGACTGGACTCCACTCTACTTGCCTTTTTTTTTTTTTGCCATCAGGCAAAAGTTGTGGACAGTAGCTGGTACCTTTTTTTGGTATCACCTCCATTTCCGGTTCCAGTTGAGCTCCAAGGTGATACCAAAAGGTGACGAGAAAACACTGCAGACTACTGATTGGTCAGAGAGAATCATCACTACTGCGTCAGCGTTGTGCACCATTTATTTTTAAACAGCCAAGCGACTGTAGCTTGTTACATTTCTGTTAGTTGTTGTACTTTATTTTTATTGTTGCTACGTGCAAAAACACGCTGTGGTAAAATGAGGTGCAGACACTTCTCTGTTTCGTACCCCTTCAGTATTCTCTATTGTTGTGTTGAAGATGACATCGCGATAGCTTCGTGTGTCGTTGCTATGGTAATGGTAACCGCTTTAAGTGGGTGCTATCTGCAGTGGGAAAAATAAGTACCGGTATCACAAGCGAGTAAATTTGAGTCGGTACCATGTGGTGGAAAAAGGCTATAAATTGCCTGACTCATCCTAAATCGGACGTTTTCACAGCAGAGCTGAAGTATTCAGTAAGGCAGTGGTGTCAGGTTATATATTTCAAAAGTTGAAATGAGTCTTAATCAGATACAAATGACCTTGTTGCCACATCAGAAGATCACACTCATGCTTGGTTTTAACAGATTAGTAAGTGTGAGCTGGAGTGTGACAGCAGAGTTCACAGTCGTGTTGAGTCAAATGCTGTTTGGTATTAGGATGTTTCTGTTCAGAGCAGCGCTCCTTCCTGCACAATATGTTTATACTGGAGGTCTCTTGGCTTATAGTAGAGTCTGGCTGACACACACACACACACTCTCTTGCACATACACACACAGAAGGCGGAAGTGACCTAGATTTCCTAAATGGTACCAACTGTTGAGGCCTTCTAGAAACACACAGAATTACTCGTTGTCACCCAATAAAGGACAGACGTGAAATTTTGAGCATTACCCCAGAGACTAAATGAATCTCATCCTGGTCGTCTCGATAGATCCAGTTGTATGTGAGCCAGATGCTCGACTGTGCTGCTTTTAAGCTTCTGAGAGTGGGAGTGCTCATCGAGGGTCATTGACTGACTCTCCGTGGCCTGCCTAAAAATGGAAAAAATAATCTGAAGTCAGCGCTGAGATCTGACAAACAGAACAGAGAAAGGACCCAGTTCAGTAGCATTTAACACCCTAAAAGTCTTTGTTTGTGACTCAGTCACAGGATGAAAAGGTCAATTTCTCCAGTCTGTCTGTATCTGTGTCTCTTCTCCCGTCTGCTGTCTGTCTGGACTGGACCTACACTGATGAGGGGGATTTTCCTGGGAAAGTCATATGGAAAGAAAAAAACAGAGCCTTAATAGTAAAAGCATGTTCCATTCTATTTCTCTCCCTTTGTGTGTGTGTGTGTGTGTGTGTGTGTGTGTGTGTGTGTGTGCATTTTATGAGTTGAACTCCTTTCTAGCACACTGAAGGCATTGTGTTTTTCCTCTCTGATCATCAGAGGAGCAGGCTCTCTAGAAGCAGGGCTTCCTGTACACACTGGGGTGAGGCAGGGGGATCTGGAGAGGAGGAAGAGGAGGAGGAGAGAGAGAGAGAGATAGAGAGAGAGAGATAGAAAGAAGGAGATGGAGCCAGGTGGAGGTCACCTCTAGGTTAGATGGTGAGCATCTGCATTCTGGCTCACAGCTTTTAATGGCAGCACAGAATCCTGAGTGTGAAACTTGACCCTTGAAAAAGTAGTTTTACAGTCGTGTCCACAGCCCGACTGATACATCTGAATAGTTGATAGGTAACAAGAATCATTTAAGATCATTCATAAACAGTGTTGGCGAGTTTCACTTTCTTTAATAACCAAATATAGAAGTCTTGTGATATTCTATATTCTTCATATTGCCAACAAATCTCATGAAAAAACACATACACTGTCTTTCAGCTGGAAATACTCCACTAAATCTATACCTGAAAGTATGGTAGTCTCACAGAGAAATACACTGTTTTCACTTGTTCAGGTAACATTTGCTAAAGCCTACAGTGTGCAGCTGAAAGTTTATATTTATGACCTCTTCGTAAACATTGACCTCTTCAGTAGGACCGGCTGGGTTTAGGCTGAGTTCCTCCAACAAGCTCCGAAAGTCAGAAAGTGCTGAGGGATGAAGTAAAGCATGGTTGCCTTTGGTCTTTTCATGTGATTTCTTGACAATATCACCAGTCTTATCCTCATGCTTGTTTATGTAATGCATTTATTAATATGCTGATGATTATTTGATCCATAAAAATTGTGAAATATTGATATAAGCCCTAAAAATCCATATAGTATACAGTACAGTATTTCTCTGTGGTATAAAAATCCTCTTGAAACTCACACTCAGCTTATTATTTTTTGTCAAGGTTACATTATTTTATGTGGGACTCTGGTTATGAGCAGGAATTGTTTGGCAAAAATTCCCTATGGTTGTGCTTTCAAGGACGCTCGGCTGCTGAGAAGTGCAGCGTTAAAAAAAAAGCCAAACATGGACATTGTTTAACGGACGGTGTGAGTTCGGTATGCTCTTGCATTACACAGATGCTGTTGGTTAAAACAGTCCCTGCTTGCAGCCGCGTGTAAGTCTGACAATGAAATGATGATCGATCATCCATCTCAGATTTCCGGAAGTCGATCCTTATACCACAGTGGCTGCCTGGAGGAAAGGAAATCAATCCCATATCTGATATGAAATGTAAACTGTACATGATTTGCAAAATCGTGATTGGTCCTCGAGGACTTTGTGTCCTTTCAGCTAAGTTTAGTCCCCCCCCCCCCTCCTAATCACCACACACACTCCTCCATTCACATTCACTCACCTGATACAGCCATAAACCATGTTGTAAATGTCTTCCTACTCTGGCTGATTGCAGCCAACAAAGGCAGCCTGTGTTGAATTCTCCATGCTCTCTCCCCTGGGTGCCCTCCCACCCTCCACCCCCTTCTGCTCTGCCCTTCTGTTGTCATTAACCATTGTCTCTCTCCCTTTCCTCTTCCTTCCTTTAAGCCTGTATATTATTGTTACGGAATAAATCCTGCAGACCGCCAGGTTTTGCTACTAAGATCCAACACTTATATGACCTTCTTAACATTTAAAACATAATGGTGGGCTACACACACACACACACACACACACACACACACACACACACACACACACACACACACACACACACACAGAGGGCCTGTCAGTCAGCAGGAAACTCTAAGCCTTTCCTTGCTCTATTCTCTTTCACACTACCAGTCTTAGCCTGACACAGATAAGATCCTCTTTAAATGGCACGACTGTTTGAACAGGGCTCTCATTTAGTGCGCTATAAGGCACTGCCACATCGTGAAAGTTGTATTGTTTGCAGCCTCTCTGTTTTGGATGCGGGCATTCACTATTCAACAGGCCCAACTGCCATGAGTGTGTGTGGTGTTACAGCTACATGAGAAAGAAGCTGCTGTCAGTGGAAAAGCTTTGTGGTATTATTTGTTATGAATGTAGATTTATCTTCCCTTACTAAACTTATGTGCTTCGAGAATCATCATCTTACTCTAAATTTACATTCATCAAACATTCATCAAATGCTGACTCAGTAACATGAAATAAAGCAGGAGATTTTCTCTTTTATAATCTATTTATAATATCAGATCTCATTGCCCACCAGTTTCCCCCCCCCAAAAAAATCTCTCCTATTAGAGTTAGTTCTTGCTCAGTGCTATGCTGAGTGTGCAGCAGTTATTGTACCACTAGATGGCACTGTTACGTTATTCCTGTAACGTTCTTCACCCAGCAGTTGAAACGAGAGACAGGAGATTATGACCCTCTCTTTGATGTGGTTTTTAACTAGTAAAGAAAGACTTCTTACAATAGGAGAGTAGTTTAAAGAAGATCCTAGTCTCTGTGTTATGACTCCCACCAGGGGCCGCACAATAGATCTGAGGGGTCATGAAATGAGTACTAGAGAGGGAAGCAGAAAAAAAACATACATGTATCTGCAACACGCAATGATTAGTTTTGACTTTACTGTAGACTTTACTCTTTTCCCGTGAGTTACTGAATCTCTTCAGGTCTATAAAGAATTATTGAATTATTGGGGAAAAAAACGGCTGAAAAGCTCTTTGGTTGAAGTGATCAAAATTGGTGGAGATATGCAACAAGAGGAGACGTCACAGGTAGACTGCTTTGTTTCAGGGAGTCACGAGCCAAAAAAACTGGGAACCATTGGTCCTTCTGTCACAACCGTGTTCTTGTGTAATGTGTGTGTCATCGCCGCTCTCTGCTCACTGGCTCTCTCTCTCTCTCCGGGCTCCAGACAGACCCGGAGCTCAGCAGCCAAGTCGCTCTCATTCTGGGTGACATCAAGGTGCTTCACACTGAAGGTCACCCTGACAACAGCAGGCTGACTTTTTCCTATTATAGTCTGCGCTACCTGTCAGCCATTTATCATGCTATACTCCATGACTCTGTAATGACTTTGTGAAACAAGATAGCAGCGTTTTATGGGAGTGAGATCTGGACTCTGACTTTATCACTTTACTGGCAGCAATTTACAATGACTTGCATTTTCACCAGAAGTTGAGGAAACCCCCCCCCCTCGTGTTAAGATGTGTCACCTAGATCCTCCCTTTGTTTTAAACTGTCACCCAGAGAGTTGAACCCGGGAGCTTCTATGCCCACTGCACTGCGGCGCCCACTCCCAGCATGCCTTGCACCAGCCACAGCTCTCATCACAGGACAGTCGTAACACCCTGTGCCTTAATGAGGAGATGAGAGCTACATCCACACAGATGGATCCTGTTCCTGTGGCCCGGTGTGGATTATCTTCCTCAAACAGTTATTTCAGGCTTTCAGCATTTTTCTTTTTTTCATTGAGGCCCTAATTCACTAACAAGCCCTTCATTAGATTTACATCGATCCTGAAAGGTCAAAATGTAATAAAACAACTAACTGCCTCAGGCTGCTTGGCATCTGCATTTAATCCATGCATGTGTGTGACTGTGTGCGCACGTGTGCATATGTGTATGCATGCGTGTCAGCTGATTCCCTGAAAAGCCTGCTCTCTGTCTGCTGCTTTACACGCCTGAAGCCAAATCATTGTAATTAATTTCTTCCAAAAACATCCCTGAAATATGAAGTGCATGTACTGTAAGTTGTTAAACTGCCATCTATCACTACGCTGCTCTTCAAAGCTGAATGATGAGTCTCATTAAGCTAGAACACACACACACACACATACACACACACATACACACACTATGCTGGCCTTCTGCAGCATGACTCTGCTGCGCTCTGCTCGAAGTCAGTCAGTGATAAACAAAAACAAAACAGCTAGACGCCAGTCATCTTCCTCTAATCTACTTGACAGCTGGGAGAGTGTGCCAGCAATACACTTATAGGTAAAGCACTCATAACCACAACAAGATTCAGCCCTATTACAGTAAGTAGCTTGTGGGCTTGCTTCTCTAAGTGATACTCTGCGAAGGATTGCATCATTGTTGTATCTTATTCAGGGGAAGAAATATGACTGGAGTGCTGATCTCGGTTTCAGTGAGCTGTATGAGGTATGAGTGTGCTCACTCATTCACAAGTGGAAGCTCTGGATGTTTTGCATTCTGCTTTTGCTCTCACTGTTCTTACGCTTTTTTACTCTCTAAATCACAGGCTTGCCACTGCAACTGCACCAGCAGGTGACGACAGTGTAAAAGTTGTTGAGAATATACTTAAAGTACCGCAACACTGAGTTTTCTAATCAGCTCTGTGTAGAGAAACCGTCCCATTCAAGCAGATATGATTGTTGAAGAGATTGTACAGATTTCCCTCCAGAGGAAGCTCTCCCAGTAAACACATCCAGAGTTAAATGGTGTTGGTTCAGTGAAGCGTCGATCATTTTTCACATTGCTCTTTTGGGTGTACTTTACTTGCCATTGGGTGATCCATCATGTCAAATCGCTGCTGGTGACAAATGTCCTCATGTGTATTCCTTGCTAGAGATATTCCCTTCAGACACACACACACACACATACACGAACACACCCAGACCTTCGTCATCCATCACCTGCTACTTCACCTTTTCCTCTTAAACATGATGCCAACACATGGAATCTGAGCTTATAATTTTGGATGCAGGTGTTCTGCAACAAAGCTCAAAACCAAACAGAAGTGTGGAAAGGTTTTATGTTTCTGTGCAGATGGAGGTGTTTCTGGGTTCGGGTCTCCGTGCATGTTTGCCTTCTGTTGATGCTAAGCTGAGTGAAGCTGGCCGGCCTCTGCATCATCATCGTCATCATCACCCTCCCTCTGTTTCTTTGACCCCACATACCTCGTGTCCTCATTTCATTTTTTTGTGCCAACCTTTTTCCTCATTTGAACCATTTATTTTTACTCTGTTTCTCTCTCTATCTCTGCTGCACAGTAATCTCTACTGAGCCGTGCATAATCATAGGCCATCTGGGCGCTGTAGGGAGAGATGAGCTTGCAGCCCATCAGATGACCGAAAGCACCGTGGGTGGACACGCACTCGTGTGCGTGCGCTCACACACTCGCACACATGCGCACGGTCACGCCTTTAATAGTTACAAACCATCACAGGGTTGCTCACTTCCATCACACCTTTCAAGCCTATACTCAAGGACAAGCAAAGCACTGCAGCGTAACACAGTGGAAATAAATAACATCACATTTGAAAGTGAGTCAAACCGTTTTCAACACCACATAATGATGTCCCACAAGCAGAATGTGGCACTTCAGAACCGGTTAAGCATAACCGAGAGCTGCAGGAACAAAAAACTGGGTCTCTAAAACCAACAAAAGAAATTGTATTGAAATGTGAGTGGTTTGTAATTTTTAAAATGTCCAGCTAATCTTTGCTTTACACAGACGGCAATAATCTGACCTCCAGACAGGGATCCAATTGAAATAACTGTCCAGTGTATTTATTGTCTGCTGTTTCTAATATTGCTTTACTGCCTGCTCGTCTTGTCTGAGGGGCTGCATAAGAGCTCGTAGACATCATTACTAGAATGCTGACTGCTGGTTAATTATTAAAAAAAAAAGAAAAAAACCTGCCCCTCTGGTTTCATAGATGCAGCATCGTGAAAAACAGACCATACAGAGAAGACTCTTGTAATTATATTCTAATTAATCCACTGAGTGTTATGTTTTGAACTGGGGCACATCAGCAAAGCTGCTCCCCTGTGAGTATGTAATGAATAAAAACCAAAGAAGTTTTAACCTTCATGCCACGATAGAGACCGGCAGCACCCACAGTATCAAAGCTGTTTGTGTGATATAGAGTCTTAAAACTGTAGAACATCAGTCAATAGCTACAATTTTTGGTAACCAGTCTATATCCAGTAAGATTTTTTCATGATTCACCATGATATATCTTGAGCAGATAGATAGATAGATAGATAGATAGATAGATAGATAGATAGATAGATAGATAGTGAATATTCCATTCAGGGCAATTTTCTTGAACTCTTTGCTGTTATCTTTAAAGGATATAGTATTTCATTTCTCCTCCTCAACTGTTTCTCTTCTCTTTTTTTGCTTTCTGCTTTCACCCACCATCTCCACCATGCCCCAGGGCCAGACACCCACATACAGCATGGGACCAGTGTAGAAATACAATTTCCAGATCTCACCCCCACTAGTTGGCACTGTCCTAACTCAATGGAACAGCAGGTCTAGTGCATTGTTTTTCTATCTGGGGGTAACATAGAGACTCGGATTATGCTGTGCTCCAGCCTCTTTGTAATTCAGATAAGACCTCTGTACTGCAGAAGATAGGTTTAAATATTAATAATGAATTAAAAGATTCTCCTCTGGGTGAAATATTAATGACTCCTTCTTTAAAGAGAGGCTTTGACTCCTGAGAGAGGGAATGATGGCAGTGTGCTTGTTAAGAGTAATTTAAAACATCTCTTTGATTTTAGGCTGCTGAATGTTTGAGGAGTTAAGGTAAAGGAGACCATCAGGGTCAATATTTGATCAGACTGTTACAGATACTTTTTATTCAATGACGACAGATGCACACCAATTAAATCTGACACATAAGACCACCTGTCTTCATTCATAACTATCACCAAATGTTATTTCCTTCTGAAAGCTCTAACTGATCCCTGTATTGAATCTTTGTGAGTGCAATTCCCCTCAGTGAAAGCTGATCCGCGGGGTTTAGTGAGTCAACATGAATGTGTGTCAGTAGCAGAGGAAGACGCCGCCTGCGTTGACTGTGTCCTTCCTCGACCTCTCTCCTCTGTTGAGGTTTGTCTGGATGTTGTGTCTTGCTGGCTCTCGAGGACCTTCAGGGACATGTGAACATTATAGTTCAGTTCACTTTCCCAGCTTAAGCTTCTGTGTGTGTGTGTGTGTGTGTGTGTGTGTGTGTGCGTGCGTGTTAGTCGGAGCGGGAGTGTGTAGATTTATTCATGTGCATGCGTGTCTGTGTTGTCTTTTTGGAAAAATCCTGGAGTCGGGTCAACATGCTGTGGAATGTGAATTGTCTCCATGACAACAGCCCAGTGTCCTCCTTCCGGCTTTCATCCACAGGGTGCATGCCGAGGCAGCTAAACCAAGTGTGCCATGGCATCAAGCCTCTTATTGATCTGAGCCATTGAAAAGATACTTATTTATCTATGCAGATTTCTGTACCAAGTCCCCTCTGACTCTAACTGGGCTAAGTCCTCAGTGTTCCTGCAGTAGACCAGCACTAGATAAAGAGAAGGAAAGTGTGTGTGTGTGTGTGTGTGTGTGTGTGTGTGTGTGTGTGTGTGTGTGTGTACGCAGATCAAATTCAACACAGTCCTTTGAAAGCCAGTTGACAGAACTTTGGCAGGCGTTCAAACAGTGCTGATGCGGTGTTTTGCATATTGTTGACGGGATTGTTGTGTGTGTGTCTCTGTATTTTGTTGCAGAGCAAGGGTGGGCGATGAACCGTGGCATCATATGCTTCAATTTCAGGAGAGTGTAATCCATAGACAGAAGGGCAAACATGGACATGTCTCTGTGCCATGTGTCATTGGCTGACCTTCATTTTTGAATGGGATAGGCAAAGAAACGCATCTTTTCTTCAGGTTAAAACGTCTGTCCTTAATTCTGATGTTGAACAGGGGAAATATACACATCCGTTTTTAATATCAAAACCAGGCGATGAGTGGTATTTTCCATCCCTGTCTGAGTAACACAGGGATGGAAGGGAGTGTGTGTGGTTGGCGAACCCACGGAGCAGATGTGTGACAGATGCCCTCTTCAGGTCAGTAGAGCAGAGAAGATTTAGACTGGTGTCAGTCGTCAATATTCCAGTGGGTTTATGTGCGACAGAGACGCTGAATAATCACACAGACTTTCTTCTTCTTTGTGGTCGGATGGAAGCAAATCATTGTTGTAATTAGTGAGAGTGGTAAAGGGTGACAGAAGGGCAGAAGAACTGTGCCAGCTTGCCTCATTTCCTCTATCCTCTGTTCTCTGTCAGTGAATCCAGCTGTGTCTGTAGAAGCTTATTCTAGGCTACAACGTGGATATCAAAGTCTTCCAGTTGCCCCTTTCAAAACCGAAGTCTACTTTTGAGCAGCGATCCCTGCTGCACATAAACTAAAAAGAGGCAACAAGATGGCGAAAGGTCCAACATTCCTCCCTAAACCACAGCTCGCATTCCTCTCTTTGGTGTAAAGAGGGGGCACGAGCATCATGCCTCATTAGATAACCCACAAAGGCGAGGCTCTATTCTTATTTGAAATGGGTTTCTCCCTTTATTCGGACTGCGCCTCAGGGCGGCTGCAGCACCGATTCACCGATTCTCTATCTCGTCTTTCCCCCGTGTGAGAATATTTCACCTCGGCAGGTCTGCTGGGTTGAGCAGCCAGCTTTATTACTGTGGAGAGCAGCACCTGCCCCCCCCCCCCCCCACCCCGTCCAATGTGATGCATAATTCACTGTGTTGAGAATTTCAATCAGTTGGGCAAGAGATGGCCTACAATAAGCTGCTGCAGGTGAGGGGGTTTACACAGGAGGATGTAGTTACTGTCGCTGTTTCAACAGGAGGATCAATCAGGCCCCGTTTTAACCCACTCTCAGCTCGCCTCCAATTTTAAAGCTCCTGCATTTCCTGAATCTAAATCGAACACAGCCACCCATCCCCCTCTTTACATTCTCCCTCCCTTCCGCTCTTCTCCTCACACACACTCAGCTTTAAAGCCCCGTTATCGTTTTGGAACCGCGGATATTCCAGCAGTGTTTCCATGGTTATCGGTGGCATTCGTCTGAGGGTTCAGAGCCGGTGTCGGGCAATGTCACCCCGTCTTTCAGGCCGGTGTCACCCCAAACTATTGAGTGGGAAGGGGGGGGGGGGGCAGGGCACAGAGCGATATGGAGAGGGGGGTTGGTTGTAATTATATGTGCATATGAAGAGGGGTTGGAGCAGCTTGGGCGCGTCACCCTGGCAGCTTTTGTGATCCCCCATGTCTGTGGGGGGAAGTTGCACATAGACACGGATGTACTCCCCAGAGACTTGTGGTAAAGTGGTTCCCCAAGGGATACAGCAACATTCATTATTTACACATCAAAAATACAATTTTTAGGAAAGAACTATTGCTGAAAAGATCAGTCAGTTGTCACAGATATAACTCAACAAATATTTTGATATTCAATTCTTTGTTTGAGTCAGCCAAACATTTGTTGAATCCAGCTTCTCAAATGTGAGAATTTGGCATTTTTTTCCCTCTGTTTTGTATCATTACTTACACAAATTAAAAATTGCAAATTATTTTCGGGAAAGAGCTACTTAAACTGTCAGTAGGTTAATGGATTGGTTGACAGACATGAACAGAGTCATTTAACAAGGAAAAACAGCAGCCGTGTTTCCTAAGATCATTGTAAATAAAATGTCAAAACTGGACAAAATCAGCAATTAGAAATAAATTGTGAGTGTTTTGTTTTTCACTACTCTGTGACATTGTATGGACCAACTAATTAATTGATAATGAAAATGATCATCACCATGTTTCTAACGAATACCTGAAGGATTCGTCCAAAACCTTCCCTCTTCTCCAGGTCACTCATATCCTCTCTCTCTCACACACACACACACACACACACACACACACACACACACACACACACACACACACACATGCAACAACTGTGCAGTCACACCCACTGATACTTACACACACTTCCCCCATCTTTCATATAGCCACTTCTTTTCCTCTCTCCCTCCTCCACTCATCTCTCTCTCACTTAACTCTTCCCTCCCTCTCCATCTACCCCCTTTTTTTCCCCCCTCCCTCTCTCCCTCCCTCCTCCTGCTGCCAGCCTGGGCCGTCATTAGTTTCCATGGTGACAGTTGGGAGGCATTATTGCCGGCTGAGAACTGCTCCTGGGTTCCTTTCAGAGCGGTGGCGGCGGAGGCATTGTTTAGTCCGCTGCTCTGAATGGTGTGGGGATCAGGACAGGGAGAGCGCAGAGCAGGAGGAGCATTTTTTTTTGGGGCAGGGACAGTGTAGAGGGTGAAGGGGAGGAGGAAGAGGAGGAGGAGGAGGAGGGGATGAACGACTAGGAGGAGGAGAGAGAGAGAGAGGGAGAGAGAGAGAGAGAGAGGGAGGGAGGGAGGGAGGGAGGGAGAGAAGCAGCGTGGTGGTTGGAGAGACTCGATGAGGGAACAGGAGTAGTAGCAGCAGTAGCAGACTCATGCTGTCTCCCTGAGAGCACTCGTAAAACATCCAGGCTCCTCAGACAGCCTCCTCCTCGTGGCTCAGTGCTGGACTAGATCGGACTCTGCTTCTTTTTCTTTTTGTCTATTTTTTGCTCATGTTTGTGTCGCACGGCAAAAAGATCCACAGATTTTAGACGGAGAGTCAGGGCAGAGAAAACATCGAAGGCAGATGGCAAACTGAGTTCAGCTGGTGAGTTACCAATGGCGCTTCATCGTCTGTGTAGTAGATTCATGTGGGATTGAACATGTGCACACTTGAGCTCTGCTTAAAGATGTGTCTTGCGTTTGGCGTATATGTGTTTTAGTGTATATGAGTGCATGTAGCAGGTGCTGCTGCTGCTGCTGCTGCTGCTGCTGCTGCTGTTCCAAATATACATGTTTTCCTCCAAACCAAACCTCTGTCTGGGATATGTTTGGGTGTGTGGGCTTGCAGCTGTCTGCTGAATGTGGGCTAATTCTCACTGCCCTCTGAAATATACATGGCAGTCTGCATGTTTTATTGAGAACGTACATTGGGGGCAATTTTCCGCTGCCTTGATTCTTGGATTCCCTGCAGTGTTTTTTCAGGAAATTTCTGAGTGGGACAACATATGTTGTGCTTCGGTTCTAGTTTGTTTGGTTTTCTCTTTCATCTATACCACAGTGTGTAATTAGGAGTGAGAGCTGAGCCCTCTAGCTCCTTGAACAAGTGATGTGTTGTGAGTAACGTAGTGAGAGGCGAACAGAGCCAGTGTTTTTTGGGTTCATTGCCCTTGTGATGTCTTTCCGATAAAGCGACACTCAGACAATTTTTGCTCTGGCAATCTTACAACTTCCAGTCAATACATGCTCACTTAAGGTGCGGCTGAGGTTGCAATGAATTAAAATGACGGTGATGACCAATACTACCTCAGTGATGTCATTTCATGGCAGCTTGACAGTGATTTCAGAGATGATTTAAAGCTTATCTGATCACACAGCCAGCTCTGGTGTGTTCAGTCAGTTATTCACCACTGGTATGTTACTGTTTGTATTCGGTCTCTTAGGGTTTTTTTGGCACACTATAATTTAGCTGACTAGGGAGTTGTCTTAAGGAGCGGGGAGTCTGAGTGTTTCCATGACGACCAGCAGCAGCTGTGTGAGCCGAGCCGAGGCTGAGTGTGTGGCAGACACTGTGGCATTGCCTAGAGACTGAGAGACTCAGTCTAATCAACGACCTTTTGACCCAGATCAATGGGCTGGTGCTGAGCCAAGCAGCTACAGGGTCTGGCTGACATATATACCATAGTACGACGCCAGTGTTGTACAGCTGTACAGCTGCTTACATTTCCTGGAACATCGCAGGCTTCACTGGTGACGGAGCGATCTGATCCTCTTAGGTTGGTGTAGTATTTGTGTAGAAGCAGGCTTCTCATATATCAACATAATCATGTCTATTAGATGGATTTATTTTAAGTGTAATTAAAGTATGACCTCTGAATCTCCATGTCTCTGTTGGTACTGGATTTCCTAATCTTGCAGTCCTTGAAGCAGGGTCGTTTTACATATACAGTGGATGGACAAAATCACAGAAACACCACGTGAGGAAGGACTTTGATAAAAACAAAACCACAGTGTACCGGATATAAAGTTGCACAACCAAATTCTAGTGAACATCAAAACACATCTATTTGCCAGTGCCCAAATTAGTGATGCTTTGCTTCAGCAACTACAAAGTTCTTTAATTTGCTAAAAGCAAACAGCCACATCAGCAAAGAAGAACGGTGGTCCTGAGGCTTAAGGGGAAATGAACTGAATCAGCACCTCTGTGACACAGTCTCAACAAAAACACTTCGTCGTGAGCTGTCAGTCAAACTATGAATCCAGTAAGCTGGTATTCATGCTGAGGCTGCCATGTAGGAACCGCCTGTTCTCAAGGCCAACACACAAAGACTCACACAGTAACCTCATGTGAAAGGCAAAATCCTACAACCCCTGGGCAGTGGAAAAAGTAGTGAGTCATGTTTCACCCTTTTTCCTACGTCTGGACAGGTTTAGTTTTAGAGAAAGCCAAAGGAAAGGATGTCTTTAGCCCACAGTGTCCACAACTATTTAATACAGGGGTGGGTCTGTTATGTGAGGGCAGCCATGCTATGGGAGCCATTAGTTTGGATGATTACATCTGTATTTCTGCATCTTTAAACTTCCTCGAAAACTTGAGTGTTTTTCTTTCTTTTCGTCCACCCCATGTAGATTTTGTATAAACTCATTAAAGTCATGCTTGTGGTTTTGCCTTCATTCCTCGGTTGAATCAAGAGGAAGGAAATGCTCCATATTGGTCAGAGATGCTGGAGAACTGACCGAGCCACACACAAACAGAGAAATACACACACACATACACAAGCAGATACCATGTGTCATCCTGATTAGTGTACTTTATCACCCTGGTAATTATACCCACAACTTCCTCTCAACCCTGGGCACCTGGGGTCTTCCTCCACTTAAAAACTGCTGATGCCATTTCCTGTGGCGTTGGCAGCGTAATTATAGGACTCAGCAAGCAAAAAAAGAAAAGCCAAGTGATCAGACGGATGGATCAGCAGACACCCATGCCACTTTCTTAACCGGAAGCAACAAAGCATATTTTATGTGTATCTTGCAGCCACCTAAACAGAGCTCAGTTCCTGTTTGATATCACACTTTCAGCTTGAACTTTTGCTCACATTCTTCAAGTTGTACAGTAAGAAGAACACAAGTGTTTTGTCAACTTGTATTTATGCGTGTCCTTGCGTCTTTGCGTGCATATGCCTGCTGTGCGTGTGTCCTTTACTTGTCCATTTGGTCTGGGCAGTCAGTCGGAAAGTGTTAGCAGCTCTCTTGTCTCCAGTGGAGCATGTGTGTTGTCTTTGTACGAGCCTTTGGCATCAGACAGGAGAAGAAACAGAAAAATCACACGCACAAAACACACGTTCACAAACAACAACCCCCCCCCTCCCCTTGACAAACTCAATCAGAGCAATAACTAACATCTTTTAATCTGACCTCCATCATGGGGCAGGAGCCCATTTGCATCTAATTGTTGTCTCCTGTTTTTCAAACCGCTGCTCACTTAAAAAGCTCACAAGGTTTCAGTGTTAATGCTGAAAGTGTCTTTGTAGTTGTGTCCTACTGCTTTTGGGAGGATGAGGGACGGCTTCATGTGGCCAGTAACAAGATATTTACTGAATTTCTGCTGCAGGGCATAGTGTGAGCACATGTACAGTAAACATGTGCGTGCGTGTGTGTCTATGCGTGCATGTGTTTGTGCACGTGAGCTACTATTTACTGTTTAGTTTAGTTTGTTTTTTTTTTAAATACACTTTCTTGTAGGGATGTTTGACTGGAAAATCCTTTCCTACCATGTTCACATCGGGGGGTTGGGTGTGTGTGTGTGTG
>NW_019525448.1:111640-188577 GCF_002814215.2 Seriola lalandi dorsalis | reverse complement strand
GGGGGGGGGGGGGGGGGGGTTAATGTCTCGTCGTAAAGTGGAAAGTTAGTACCTGTGCACACATGGGGCTGCTTGCAGTAACTGGGGAACTACCATAAATGGTAAATTTCAGGACAGTAAGCTGTTCTTAGTGATCTTCCAGTTTTGTAGTTCACAAAGCTTGACTGATGTTTCCTGGCAGCAAAAATCGGGTAATGTGGAAATGGGAAAGAGGAAGAATATGATTATCTTGTAGGTATGTGTTACTGAAAACAAGCTAACTGGGGCCTAGCAGCACTCTAGACACTCTATAAAATATTGTGTGTCATCACACCAGGGATGTATAGGAACAGCTCTTACCCAGGGCTGTTTCTATACATCCCTCGTGGACCCCTGATGTTGACACCATGTAGCGGCAATAACAGCAGTCCTCTAATTGGACGCTCTTTGATCAATCCTCGCCTCATCCTTCAGACCCTTCAGACCCTTCAGAGACAAGCTGTTGCAGGTATCACAGGTGACAGATGACAGAGCTCCTGCCGCAGCTGACTGTGGTTCTCTGCAGCTCATTCGATAGAAATTCAGCAAGGGCTGTGTATATATCATAGCCCACTGGAAATGATCCCCATACGTGGTGTATTCATGATAAATGTGTGTAAAGTTTGAGATCTTGTTCATTTTTTGGCTTTTATTTTGACATTTTCTTTTAACACAGAAGCAGATTTTGAAGTTGATTTTGAAAGGGCCATAGTCAGATGAGACAAACATGAGTTGACAGTATAAAAAGGTAATGGACTTACGACATAACAACAACAACAATAACAATGATGATGATCAAAATCATTGATACTAATAATGATAATTTAAAAAAAAAACAGTTATAAAGAAAGTTGTAATTTATGTTCCTGCTTTTGCTTGTTTATTTTTCTAATGAAGTGCAAGGAAAAGAAATGATACCTGACCCATTCCAGAGGCCCCCAGTGGTCATGTGGTAAAAAGGGGTTAGGTTTAGCTAGTTGGAACAGGGGGGGCAAAAAGGCTAAGTGCACAAGAGAAGCTGCAGAGTTAATCAGGACTGACTTATGGAGAAAGTGTTTGTTGTTCGTGTCGCAGAGACTTGTCATCACTAGTGATTCATTACTACAGCGTCTCCCAGTCCGTTCCAGAAATTCATCGTTATCTGCTAGATGGTCCTTGATTCAGGGTTTTTCAGGAGCTACTAATCAATGATTCATCGATTATCAGGTGGTTCGTTGGGTCTTCACTCCTTAGCGACTATCAGCAAATATTGTTAAGTGTCACAAAAATGAAAAAAGAAAACGTCACCTCAGGGTTTCCTTCGTTGTCTTGTGTTCACATGACTCACGTATCATGAAGTACATAATGGATTGTAATGGTAGCAGATTTTATTCCCGAAGGACAAAATCTGTTATCTGTAAACTAATGTAAGATGAGAGGGTCAGCTGGATTATAGCACAATCATGATAAACTGTCTCTCTCTTTACTCACGGACACTGTAGCTCTGGAACACACATGCATCCAGCTGCGGGTCAGCATCCATATTTCAGGTTCAGACAGTGAGAACATAACTTCCTATATTTGACTGAGTGTATAAGAGGCCGACCCTGGCAGTCCCATTGTCTCCTGTGTGGGCACACTAACATGGCTGTGGCCACTGCAGTGCTGTAAGGGGAAATACTGGAGCCATTAGAGAGGAAATAGGAGCCTTTATTAGTCTGTCTAGTGTACACCTGGCTTCTATAACAGGCCTCTCCTTGTACAGTGATTTGGTGTGTGTGTGCATGTGTGTGTGGTTCTCAGTATGTCTTGGCCTCTTGCTCTCATGTCTTAGCTAATTCTGCCATCCACAAACCTCAGATTGAATAGGTTTGAGTGATTTAGGTTTCCATTCAAAACTCTTCCTGCACAAAATGTTAATTTAGACTTCTCCCTCGCTGGCATTTAAAAGTATTCTCAGTTTTCAAATTTGAGTGACTCATCCAAGAAGCTGCAGCCCAGTGAGCTGGTGTCACACACTTTGTTCATAAGTTTAGACAGACTGACAGGAGCTGCTCGCCTCAGATGCTCCTTGCCGGAGACATCCCATTGCTGACGCTGCCATTCGGGAGCCAAGTGACATTTCGAAAAATTATTCTGACGTCAAAGAAGACGCGTCGGTGTTGAGTGCACAGTGACCTTTTTGTCTCTGTGTGTATGTTGGTAAGAGTCCAGTGTGTATCAGCATAGAGAAGCAGTGACAGGGGAGGAGACTGTACATTACCCCCTGTTCCTCACCCTCAGCCCTTTCTTTTTCATCAACCCAGCCCTTTTTACGTCCACACACCCTTTCTGGATTACTCCAACCAGACTGGACTGAGCTGGACTGGAATGGGCGACACGTTGACCTGTACAGGGCTGGGCTGTCCCGCTCGGGGACCCTTTGACTGTCATCAGCCTCATAGACACTCCCCTCCACATGCTGACATCCATCCTGCCTGGAACAGATGTAGGGAGGGTGTGGTGGTCACCCGTCCACCTCACGTAGTGCTACCACGCAGCTCACAGAGAATGAAGGTCGAGTTGTGGGACAGAACTTTGCGTATGGTTTTAAGGAAGTAGTGCTGAAATAGTAATGAAAAAATTGAATCAATTTTCT
Organism: Seriola lalandi dorsalis; assembly: GCF_002814215.2. Lineage (NCBI taxonomy): Eukaryota > Metazoa > Chordata > Actinopteri > Carangiformes > Carangidae > Seriola > Seriola lalandi. Next base: position 185,942 of record NW_019525448.1, on the reverse strand, counting down.
TTTCAATTGATTTCCAGAAAAAGTTATAAAAAATGACTTTCACCTAAAAAGAAATCTCAATGTACTTTAGCTTTTATCTTTCAAGTCAAGTTGTTCAGCACCAGCATGAAACTTTCTCTTGCTGTAACTTCCTCATTTTCAAACAGCAAAATGATATCATCAGATGTATCAGAACGATATTTGCATGTTCACATAATACCCCTTCCTCTCTGTGTGCGGCTTAAGAGTCCATTGTGTATCAGCACAGAGAATTCATTGAGAACAGTTTTGACAGTCGATTAAGCTTTCGTCATTTATCAAGCAAAAATGGGAAACATGCTCATTTTTGTTTTTCAGATGTTTTAACAGTGTCAGTTAAATACAGTACCTTCAGATTATGGACTGTTTGACCAAATGTTTCTTTTTTTATGACGTTTAATTTTCAGATTCATGGATTGTCTGCAAAATATCATTTGTGACCCATTGTTACGTCCTCAAAAGTCTTGTTCAAACTGTCCACAAGCCAAAGATATTCAGTTTATTATTGTGTTTGACAAAGATAAGTATCAAATCCCCACATTTGAGAAGCTGAAACTAGCGACTGTAATGTAGCATATTTGTTTAAAATGACTATTTGATTATCAAAATAGTTGCCAATTAAATTTCTGTCGACTAACTCCTGTTGATTTTCGACTAATGGATTCATTAATTTACATGGAACAATAAATTGTTCAACAAAAACAATTTTCCATGACATACTGAGTAATTAAAATAATCATCAGTTGTAGCCCTTTAGACACATGCACCCACAGCACAAATATACACACTTCCTCTGGGAACCTCTCCTCCTTCTAATTAGTAAATGCCTCTTTTTTCAACAAACACGTTCATATGGAAACTGGAAAAGCTGAATTCAGTGGACGTAACTCTGCATTCACCACTTCCTCCTGTTGTTCTGCCGGGGGAGACCAGCTTTTCCAGAGGTGTAATTCTGTGGCTATGAGAGGTGTGTTTTGGTCGCCTGCGACATGTTCTCTCAGTGTGGGCTGCCTTTTTATTTGTGAAAGGGAGTGATTTGGTCGGCAGTGTTTTTGGTAGCTGCTGAATGTTTTTCTGCGGTCGCAGTGGAGCACTTTGCCGCACGCTGTAAAACGTTCGCAGATCACAGTGTAACGGGAACAATGTTGACATGAGTTGAGTGTCAGAGTAATTTTGTGGTCTGTACTGCAGATGGGTTTCTATAAAGTTAAGCGACCGAGCCTTGCGAAAGAACAATGTATGCATGTGCATGTTAACATGTGTACGTGTGTTAGTGTGAATGTTGGGGGGGGGTCACTGTATTTGACTTGCGTTAATATCTAAGTCATCGATCAGTCAGCAATTAATCAATCATGCATGTCAACCAGATGACTGGTTTTTTAACCGGCCTTGTCCACCACAATGATTGGTTAATCCCACCGATCAATATATGGTAAAATAATCAATACATTCTCACTTCAGAGCCCCTTCGTCAGTACAAAGAGTGATCATGCCTGGATCCAGAAGATTAAACTGCGTAATCCTCATTACAATATGGCTTTCTTCGGACAGATTGAAATTTGTTTTTGAAAATGCTATTTCAGGCTTCGGGTGCTGATGACTCATGAAGCAGACCTGTGTGTGTTGAGACCTCCCCCACCCCCTGTGGGAATGGAAAGAGCTGGAGTATTTTTCCAGCACCACCAGTTAGAAATTCCCTTTGCTGGTGAAGGTGTGTTAGTGTTTCAGTTAAATGGACTTGGGGAGAGGAAAAAGATGGGCTCCTGCTCAGCTTTGCTCTGATTGTTGTGCAAAACTGCCAGTTGGGTTACACAGTGAAAGCCGCCATTGAGAGCGTCTACAGTAGGCTTCAGTAGTTTCTGGGACAGTCGGGTAGTCATCTCCACAGGCAGGTTTGTAAACCCCCTTGTTCTCCTGTGTGTGTGTTGCCCTAATTGCCAATCTGTGGCTGCTTCCTTTACCGTAAATGCTCTGGGCTACTGTACTGCACTGCATCCAGACAAATGGAGGCTTACTTCTCTGCACCGTGCCTCATAAAAGTCCTGTTATAGCTGTTGTGGTAGTGGGGGGAGGCTGTGAATTGGACAGGCAAGAGGCCAAAATTGCAGAGGCCACTTGCTAGTGTGCAACAAGTCACGTGTTTGGTAATAAATTTGAATCATCCCCTTGCTGCGTCCTCACATCACTGTGCTACTTACTGTAAACTCTGAGTGTTCGCCCATGACTTATCTGAATCAGTATAGTTGGCAGCAAGATTGTGAGGCCTTGAGTCATGCTGTAGGAAAAAGGTCAATGACTGTGTCATCCCTCATCCTCAGCTTTTCGTCCGCCCTGCCGGCAAGGACTGAGCGCTGCATGGTGTGTCTGCTCTCCTCTGCAGTGTAAAGGACAGTGGCCAGGATCCTTTTCTGATTTAGTCACTTGTTAATTCATTTGACATTTATACGTCCACCAACGTCTGAACTGTGTGCCCGCTGAAAGAAAAGTAGTTCTTTATAGTTCATCATGACCTACCTACTATATTAGCGAAATAGATCAGCATTGTTGCCACGGCAATAGCCTCTTCTTCGGTTTCTCAGGGCACTCTGAGGGAGAATTCTTCCTAGAGTAACTTGATTTATTTGAGGCTCCACAAGGACGATGCCACTGATATTAACTCGTCAGTCTTTTTATGTTTAGCGTTCTCCACTTGTTGACAGTTGCAGCGTATTATTACAGGAACAGAAAGCAGATGGGCCTATTTTTTCCTCACTGTATTTACAGCTTCGACGACTGTATGTCAGCTGAAGATTGCAACTTATCACTTTTCTTACCGCTGTCATACTTCCTGGTTCCTCTCAAACCACTCAACTCTACTTTATGTCATTACTCCTATTTTTCGCACTCATTTGCAAGTCTCTATTAGTTCTCTGCTCCCACAACAGTCGGCTATGACTTTCATCAACACTTTCCAGCCATCTGCTGCCTCCTCATCCTCTTTTCAACCTCTCAGTCTCTGCCTGTCTTATCCCCCCCCCCCACAAAATCGCATGGTCCTAATCTGTGGGAGCTGGTGAAATCCTCCCACTTAGTGCGGGAGACATGTCAGTGTGCCTGCTGTGCCCACTGGCCTGATTTAGGAGGAGAGGACAAACCTAACAAGATGACTTACCCCCTCCCCCCCTCCTCTCACCCCAGCCCCTGGGAAGCCATGATACTAGTGAAACTTGAGACGCCACTAATTCTTAAACGACACAACACATTTTCCTCAGACTAATAGAGGGACTGACAAAGGGAACGTGACAGGTTATGATAACAGAGTATGAAGCGAATTTGATGAATATAGATTTGTAATCTGGGGCCAGATGCTACTCTATGCGATTGGATACCTGATGATCCTTCTGTCCTTGTGATTGCATGTGTGTTTGTTTGTGTGTGTGTGTGTGTGTGTGTGCGTGTGTGTGTGTGTGTGTGTGTGTGTGTGTGTGTGTGTGTGTGTTAATAAACCCTGTGGTGAACTGTTAGTTGTAGCCTTGAGGGAAATCTGCTGATTTTCAGAGATAGAGGATCTGTCCTGCTGTAGATCCAGGAGCAGCTGTTGTTGTACTGGCACCAGCGTTTCCTCTCTCTGCTCTATTCACTTTCTCAGCGTGTATGTGACATAGATCCTATTAAAGTGATGCTCCACCCACTTATTCCCTTTTATTTACTTACTCAATGATTAGTCAATTAATCAGTAGTTGATCGACAGAAAATTGATTTACAAGTATTCTGACAAGCAAATAATCATTTTATTTATTTATTATAAGCAAAAATGTCAAATATTTGCTGTTTCTAGCTTCTCAAATTTTATACTTTTCTTTGTCACACATGAAAATAAACTGAATCGAACTGAAGTTCAAAACAAAACATTAGAAGACATCACCCTGGACTGTGGGAAATTATAACAGACATTTTATATTATTTTCTGGCATTTTAAAGACAAAAAGGATGAATATGAAAAATAACCAGCAGATTAATCAATGATGAAAGTATTCGTTAGCTTCATTGATATTTTTAAGCACCAAAAGCTGCCCCCTGCAGGATTAAAGGCATGTTGTTAAAGGTTTGTTGATTTGTCCTTCGCTGAGCTCGGCTGTTACATTCAGCCTGAATTCTTGTTAATTATGGTGGATTCCAATAGTGATCAATTTTATTGTGTGTGTGTGTGTGGGGGGGGGGGGGTGTCAAAACATCCACAGATGTCATATTTATTTATTTATATTCAGTAAGTGAACAACTTCTATCTTAATCCTCATCCCACTTCTGTCCCAGTTTCATTCACCGTCGTTAATTTTCACATATAAGCCTCCAAGTCTGACACCTCACAGTACTTCAGAAATATGCATTCTAGTCTTTGTGTTTCTCTGTGGATTTCTGTCTCTCTGGTTTTTAACTGTTGGGGTAATCACTGAAAAGCAGATCAAGGTCAGAGCGCTCATTACTGTCTCCTGCTGCACAGGGAGGGTAGAAACAGGATGAGGCGAGGGGACAGGAGGATGGATATGGAGTGGAAGTTGACATCGTGCTAAAACTAATAGTGACAGTCGGCCTCTCTGTTATCTCCACTACCTTCGCTCTCTCCAGGCTGCTGTTTTCTTTTTGCTTTCTCTACTGTTCACCCTGTTTTGCTCTGTTTTCTTTATCTGGTAGGATCAGGCATTGAGGCATGCCCAGTATGTGTGCGCCTGTCTGTGAGAGTTTAGAAGTTAAGCGGCTCCATGTTCATTATAAATGTAAGAGTCATTCGATGAGAGACCGCTCCTCTAACAGACTGCAAAAACCAGATCAATATGGTCTATATCTGGGTAGAGAGAGAGAGAGCAAAACAGAGACATGGACACAGGCTGAATGAGAGGAGCAGACTGGGTCTAATGCAGGCGCAGGAAGTGGGAAATCTGATGGTGATGTGGGAATAATGAGGTGCCATACTCAGAAAAAATGTCACCAGGACTCAGCTACGTCTTGGAATTTGGGAGGTGGTTGAAGTGATGGGGGCGGGGGTGTCAGCTCAGCCTCACCAGGGGTTGGTTTGCGGGAAGGAGACCTGATTGACTGGCTGCCTGACTGGGAAGACTCTGCTGAATCTGAATGATCTGTCTCCCAGACAGCACTGGGGCGAGAGGACTGTACTCAAGGGATGATGGGTAATAAATGACTCTGAGGGGGTCGCCTCAGGGCTGACAGTGACTGACAGCTAGCTAGGTTTGTGCAATTTTGAGTGTGTATTTGTGTGTATGTGTGTTTTGAGTCTGTGTCTCTCATGGGTGTTTGAGAAAAAGGAGAAAGAGCGAAGAACATTTGTTCCAAAATGAGGCAGTTTTTAAAGATGTAACAGCTGCTGTCTGATATTAGCTACCGCTATCAAAGTTAATTAAATTATGATGCAAATTTTGTGACTGTTTGGTGATGAAATACGTTATTTTGTTATGATAATTTATTTTCCAGGAAAAGTAATGGACAAAAAACTGTGGACACAGTTTTACAAAGGCATCAGCCAGAGAACAGAAGCTAAAAGCAAGTTCACCAGATCTGGATCTGGTACAATTCAAAAACCACCACCTAATGACCTGGGGCTCTGACTCTGACATTCTTTGCTTTGAAGACTAATTTCTCCCGAAATAATTAGAATTTTTATTTTGCTCTCTATTTATTTAAAAAAGCTGTTAACTAACAAAAAAACGTGCTCTAACCTATTTTGAGAGTGGGGATTGAACATTGATACTGATTTGGTGCAGAAATATATTTTGAAACCTAATATTGATTCATAAGCTTGTTTACTCATTCCTGGTTCCCAATTTTAATCAAACTATTGCTAAATTTATTTCATGCAGGCAAAGTTGTTGATACCGCTGGATGTACCGATGTAACATCTGAGAAGTTTGGTGTTTTATGTTAAATGAACAAGACCAGAAGTCACATACAGTCGTGCCAGCAGCTCTGCAAGGCTTATCTTACTCACAGCAGTGCATCGTGTCTCTGTCTTAGTTTAGCTTGTTAGCATGCTAACATTTTATAACTATAGCATTAATCTAAAAGAACAGGTAAGGCTTGTGAGAATATTATTATTATTATTGGATAGATTCAAATTTCACCAAATGAGGTGCTATGAAGCTCCCCAGAGTTATTACTATTCATCCTGAGGGGAACTTGAATGTTTGAATCAAATTAAATGTAACAGTTATGCAGAGAATATTCACTCAAAACCACAAAAGGTGACCTCCGGGATCACCAAAATTATTAGGACTCATCATCTGGTAACCATGAATGTTTGCACATATTGTTTACCAGTCCATCCAGTAGATGTTTTTAGATATTTCAGTCTGGAGCGTTCAGTCTAAATCCAACTAACCCTAAACCCGGTTCCAAAGAAATCATTCTTATGTTCCTCAAAGTAAGGTGTGAAAAAAAAAATCTGCTCGCACTGATACCAAAACTCAGGTGTGGTATCAGCACAAATATCAAAAAATTTGAAATGATACTCAGCCATTTTAAGTAAAAACATCTCAAGCCTCATAATGTGACAGAGCTGAAAGAGCGTTTAAAGGTTGTACATGATGGCATGTCAGAGAGTCTCTAAATGCAAAGCAGGTGAAGGCGCTCAAACAGACTCATATTGCACTGCTGTTAGCGACATAACAGAGATCCCTTAGGTTTTTCTCTTGTGACAGCATCACAGTGTCGCCAGAGATTTGGCGGGGGCCTTTTCACTGCGACTGAAAGAGAGAGGGTGAGAGTATCTTTACGTTTCCAATATGTCCCTGTCACATACCTGAAGGTTTCTGCCTGTTACGTGCACAGCAGTCCACTTCACTGTTTTTAGAAATACACTGTAATGCAGTCTTTCAGGTTACAGTCCAAATTATTGGCTGGGCTCTCTGGTTGCTGTTCGTTCTGTTCACTTCCTAAGAGCGTCTTACATCACAGACACGAATGAACAGGTAAAATGTTATTTGGTTTGTCTAATTAAAGGGATGTGTAATGACTAATACTGGCTTGAAATTGTTTTCTGCAGGGAAAGATTGTCACATACGGGTGCGGTGGTGATAATATGTGTAATTCCTGTCTAATTGTCCTATTCATCCATTCCTTAGTAACCGGCACGGAGCAAATGAAATTCATGAGCTCAGATTAGTATTCTCCTGTGCACTTTCACAAAAGCCCTCTTAAAAATTACAGTTACAATGTTAATCTCATCACTTGGATCCCTCTGAGTCCAAACCAATTAGCTGGCTGACCCGTAGCTTGAGACATTGTTTTGGTTAAAGTCAGTTTTGGAACGATGACAGCGTCTGTTGAGTGGTGTGATATGGGCGAAGCTGTGGGCCAGCTGTAGCTGTACGCTGGGATCGTTGGGCCTCCACAGTGACACCCAGTCACGTCACTCTGGCGCTGGGTGGAGTTACTTGGATCAGGTTTGGCAGGTGAACAGACAGGTGCAGCTCCTCGAATGCACCTGGGAAAGGATAGGTGAATGTGTGCTTGTCTGTGTGTGTGTGTGTGGGTGTGATGCAGGATTGAGCTTTGAAGGACTTTGATGTGTGTATGTGTGTGTGTGTGTGTGTTTGCCACAAAGACTAGTCTCAGTCGGACACGCGCACTGGCAGTTTTGATATTAACTGGCATTGTGTGGGAGATTTTTCCACTTACTTGTTCTTTGGACTTTGGATATGTGAAACTGAACAGTTGGAGGCAAGGTAATGTTCCCTAACCGGCTCCCTTCTCAGAATATACTCTCTAATACTGACTAATTATGTATTTCTTTTCTATTCTGAATTATTGTAAGCTTTATTAACAGTCTATTGCAACAGCTTGACATCACTGTGATATGATATAATAAGTTATTTACTTGCTTATGTACTCACTGTGTATTCCTTGGGTGCTGTTGAAAGTTGACGTGTCGTGTCATTTTATCCTCGGTCTGTGAGATTTTAATTAAGAGAAACCGTGTGTGTCAGCTCTTCTGGCTCTGCTGTGTCGTCAAGTTCCTGTTTGGTGTTGGGCAGTTTGAAATGAGGGCCAGGTTTTGCTCTCAGGTAACCATGGCTGCGCTGAGTTTCCATAGGTACCGGCCCCTATGTGTCCGTCTTTCAGTGCTGTTTGTTTTTCCCAGGAACGACCCCAGCCAGTCTTGGGTCAAAGAGTTCGTCACCAGGCAGCCGTTTGCCTGAAGGACCTGCTTGTTCACTTGATCACAGGTCAACGTTTTCCTGTGACTCAACCCACAAGTCATCGCTGATTTAGAGATGGTATTAGCAGAAACCACAGCAAGAGGTTCACAATATTTATGTTGCTAGGGACCAAATTCAAGGACAGTCTGAAAGAACATAAAACTTACTTACTATAGGATCTGTGACTCTCTGTGGAGAAAACACAATTTCACATTTTTCAATCTCTGTATTCTTTAGAGTTGAGGGGGATGTTTGCAAGCCTCATCTTTTCCCCCTGCCTGCTCTTATTCTGTTGTGGTGCAGAGATGGTGGGAAAGCCTGCAGTGTGCCACATGGGGCAGACAGCGTAACAGGACTCATTACAGACTGAATTCTCCCCTTCCACCGCCTGGAGCACAGCTTAAAAACACCAAATTAGATGTGCCAGGGCTCTTGTGGGGGCTCGGTGCAATTTCGTGCTGTAATCCAGTTGAGAAATAGTTGGGCTGACTAGATCAAATCCATGAGCCCAAAGGAACGGAGATGTGTGGCTGTAGTTTGCAAGGCTGTTATCATAATCTACTGAGGGACGTCACTCTGTGGTAATGGACGGACACATCAGATAACAGCAAAGCCAAAAACACAGAAAGTGGTCAGAGCACATACAGTACACACAAACAAACACACACACACACACACACACACACACACACACACACACACACAAACAAACAGACACACAAACACACACACACACACAAACAAACACACACACACACACACACACACACAAGTATTGTGATTCTTGCAGATCCCAGATTTCTTTTCTCTTGAATGAAATTCAAAAACACAAATGACAGTAGGACCACAGCCAGATGTACATCGTAACTTCTATCCTGGATTTTCTCTCTGTGTGTCCCGAGTGCTGTGTGCATCCTCACAGGTGCAAATTTGATTTAATTTCTCTTTTCTTTATTTTTTTTTAATTACCTAAATTAATTTTACTGCATAGTCAGCACGTTGTTTCTGTTTTCTCGTCACTTTCTTCAACACTTCCTGTAACAGTGAAATATTCTGAGGTGTGTTTTGTCACTGGAAGAATTAAGACAACAACATCAGGGCCCGAGAAAATAAAACTCTGTAAATCTGCAAATCAGCATAAAGCATGAGTCTGGACTCTGCTTTTTTTTTGTCAGCAAATCGCATAACAAAAGACCAAAACAAGAACTGCCGATTTAGCCATTAGCTTGTTGTGCGATAGTTTGAGTAACGTTTGTTTAAAAGTAAACTTCAACTAAACTTTAATAATAAAAGTAGATATTTGTAACCATTTTACATCTTTAGTAGGAGCACATGAGCTTAGCACTTAGGGTTTGTTTTGGTCATTTTGTAAAACTTAAAATATAGCCTTATACTTCAAACCGCCACTTTACATAATTTTTAAATCAATAAAAACCAATGAAAGGAAATTCAGTTCAGTTTCTTCAAAAGACAAGGCCAGACTGATCAAACCAAAGGGGTACAGTCTGAACCAGAGCTCTTTGTTGTCCATCACGGGGCAATGGAAACGTGTCTTTGATGTGGCGTTCACACAGGTCTCCATTATTTAGCTGCTTTTTCTCTCACGCTCACACACACACACAAACACACACACACACACACACACACACAAACAACCTATTTACAGGCAGTGTCCACAGAAGATTAGCTGTAGTCAGTCAGATACGGGCCTATCAGAGAGCGTGAGAGAAACCAATATGCAGCCTACGCAGCTCTGTGTCTGCTGCCTCAGGCCTGGTGTCAGGATCGATGCTGCAGAGGTTCTCCTGGTCCCCCTGCGCTCTGTCTGAGGGCATCATCCTGAGCTCAAGGTCATCCACCTACAGTCCTGCACACCGCTGCATCGCTGTAACACGATTGCACTGGGGATGTGCACGTGTGTCTAGTGTCATCTCATTATATCGATCAATAGCTGATATTATCTTTCTTCTCGTCTCTTCTCTGCAGACCTCCCTGCCTCCTCTCTGCAGTACCAGTGTGGCTCAGTGGACTATCTGTGCTCTCCACGGCTGGCAAAGAAAGGTCCGACCCCCAAACAATGTCACGACAGGCCTGCCATCAAACCCCGGCCCCAGCCCTCCACCTCACCCAGACCGCCGACCGCACAGAAACCTCAAGGTAAAACGCTGCGACACATCGAGGCCCCTTTAAGCCCACTTTTGACATTGGGGCTGTTTTTATAATTGAAAGGTGCAGCAAGATCAGACCCCTGCTATTGAGCTGTCATTTATTCTGCTCTGACAACACATGGTGCGTGTCAGCTGTCTGGCCTCACTCTGTCACTCACACAGCTCAGTAGGTCACCTCTGCAGGAGCGGCAAGTGTTTGTGTTTGGGCATCATTTGATTTGAAGAATGCTAAATATAAAAAAAAAAACACAAAACATGTGTTACATTTAGGGAATTACTGAGAAACATACTAGGACATCACACCGTAGACTTGTCCCCAATATTTAAGAGGCTCACAACTGTTTCTGGAGAAATGTTACAAGAATGATCCAAATCATCTTTATTATTCTACTATATATTGTCAGGGTTGTCAGTGATGCTTATTTGATCATAGTAATCATTTTAATATAAACAGATGGGTCACAAATAAAGGAAAAATCAACAAATCAAACGTTCTCTGGAGTATTCAAGATGTTCCCTCATTTTGTGTTTTGATTGTGATGGTAGACATAAAAAACTCCCGTTGTTTTGTGCGAAAGCCATAAACAGCTGCAACTAACGATTATTTGCAGAATCGATTTATCTTCCAATTATTTTCCTGATTATTGTTTTGGCCATAAAATGCCTATAAAAAATCCCCCGAGCCCCAATGTGACATATTCATTCATTCATTCATTCATTGTGCTAGTTTTGTTTGACCAACAGTCCAAACCCCAAAGACATTCAATGTACAGTGATATATACTGTATGTCAAACTGAGAAAAGCAGCCAATCAAAATTGAGGAACTGTGACTGCAACAGTTAGTGATTGACAGTTAATCAACCAATCCATTTCAGCTGTAGCAATAAAACCTGATTCACAAAATCATCATGTTAATGAGGCCAGTCAGTGACCCCTCAAGCTTCTGCATTCATCGTGTTTCTCTACCTGTTGATTCAGGTGTTTTCCTTTGATTTGTCAGCAGTTCTGCATCCACACAGTTCCAATGTTCTTACAGGATGAATCACTGGAATAAAAGTGATATCTAAAACTCTATCAATGAATTACCAGTAATATTTATAGGGTTGTAAAAATGAAAATGAAAGTAGGTCATTTCGTCGTCATGAGTAGAAAATACCTTTATCAAAATGAACTACTGGTAATATTAATGTGCTTAAAGACAAGGGAACATATTATATCATGTCTTTTTCTACTGAGCAGAATGAAGTGGCTTATTCCAAACAACGTTCTAACACTGGCGGTGCATTTAAATACGTACAGTATTTCCCACCTGACAGGATGAACTTCCTCTCTCGAAGCGTTTTTATTCCACTCACAGTTTATCCTGAGAGAGCGGTTCTCCGAACACTGGCAGGGAAGTAATAACCCTGGAGCAGGAAGTTTTGGGAGGTAGGAACTAAAATTGGAACTAAAAAGTTCCCTCTGGTCCAAATTCAGGTTCTGTAATGGGAGTTCCTGAGTCCCTCAAAAAGGCTTCTGGAAAAAAACAAAAACCCTATGGTCAGAAAATGGTGAAGCATGTAACTGTGCAACATTATATGGCAAAGAGTGTAATCACGCCACAGTTCTTTCACTTTAGACACTTGAGCTGAACAAACTGAGGCTTTGTTCAGCTGCTCCTGCTCTCATTTCTAATAATGCTACACAAAGTGCTACAGAAAATCATTGTCATTGATAATCAAGACATCTTTCAGATCATTTACTAAGTAAAAATAGAAATATGTGTCTCCACTGACTTTCTTTAATCATTTCATATAATTGTTAAATAGATACAGATTAAGATATTCAAAGACATCATTCTAGTCTATGATAATTTGAGATAACAGTTGTGTATTACATTTTGAAATTTTAAATGATTGTTGTTTCTTATTTGTCCCGTTTTCTGTTCAGTATTTCTCAATTATTATCCAAACATTTATTAATATTAATACTCTGATTGATACAGCAGTATTCTGTATTTCCATCATTAAATAAAGTCTCCAAATGACTGATGAAATGTAGGTAACTAGGTTTAGAAAACAAAGCTAAATTTAGAAATTAAACAGTTGAAACAGTCCTGTCTTTTCCATGGTTTATCACTACATTGTTGTAAAGTCTATTCAACCTCTTCTGTGTTATCTGACAGCGACACACACAGACACAGAGGAAGTGCTCAAATTAACAAGTGTGACATTTCATCAGATTTCCTGGTTTGAGACATTAAGGTTTCCAAAAATGCAAATGTACAGACTCGATGTTGAAATTGCCCGTAGAGTGCAGGCGCGCATGAATGCATTTTGAAGACAGCTCTGTCACTTCTCTGTCTGTGCTTTCTTTTAATCTAACTGGAGCTGCGGTGGCTTTACACACAGATCTCAGCATCCTGTTCAGAAATAAGGAAGTCGGCAGAGAGCTGAGGCTCAGAGCTGGTCTCGCTCTGCACCGCTACTATACGTTTCTTTCTTAAACTGTATTTTTTCCTGTTTGGGGTTTTGTCTTGAGGATTTACGAGGAAACAAGCAGGCTTAACTCATGGACTCAGCCATGGAGGTTTTCTCACTCGGATTTATTCGTGTTACCTGATGGTTTTTGCGAATGTCCGCAGCCTCATGTGTCTCTCTTGCTCTGCTCTTCTTGCCTTGTCTGGACTTCTGCATCTGTAGTGCCCCCTAAACCTTCGCACCTGCTCGCCCTTGGGCAAGACAAGAAACCCAAGAGGATCCCCCCAGCGCCCTGCAGGCCTTTGCCGGCACCTCCTCCACCACCTAAACCAAAGCCCAATCTAACCCCTCCTGGCCCGGGAGCACAGCAACAGAGAGAGGCCCAGAAAGTGGGGCTGCTCATCGAGAGGTTTGAGAATTCAAAGTAAGGCATCGTCTGGAGGAACTTTTATGAGAAATCTTTCTTGGCTAGTTTGTCAGATAGATTGTTTGCTCTGTTTGCGTGCGTTTGTGTGTGTGTGTGTGTGTGTGTGCGTGTGCGTGTGTGTGTGTGTGCGTGCATGCGTGTGTGTGTGTGTACAAGTTTCATTTTGTCAACTCATGCCTGTTTCTCACATGGACTGGTTGAATTTTATTGCTTAAGGATAAAACATGAGAAAACCTTAAAAAGCATTTCTCTTTTCATTATTTTTCCGGTGGGAAACACGGTACAGTGTATTGATTCTTCATTTTCCTTTGAGAAGGTGTGACTTTGTCTTTTATTTTTCTAGGGTCCCCATCCTGGGGGTGCTCCCACGGTCCCAGCTGCACCTGTGTCTGAGAATGGACACTGCGTCTGACATCAACTCCTCCTGCGGCCAGGACACCACAGGGAAGGTTGCAGGAGACTCCTCCCCTGTAGACAAACTTGCACTTGGCACCTCCGAACGGACTGACGAGGTCTCTGACATTTCCTGTCTGGCTTCCATGCACATCGACGGCTCAGATGACGCCACGCTGGACGATTTGCAGGCGGAGGACGACATCACACACAGCATTGGTTGCCTTGACGATGTGGAGCGGGAGGAAGGCTCCTCCCACGAGCTCCTGGACAATCCGGACTCCTCGGAGCAGAACGGGAAGATTCCCAACCGGGACAGTGGCATCGACAGCCCGTCGTGCGCCGCAGAAGGGGAAGTGTTTCCCAACGAGGACGCCATTGATGAGGAAGACCATTACGACAGTGTCACTGAAACGGAGAGTGTGTCCTGCTGTGTCACCCTGGGCAACAAGCGAGATTCAACGCAGGATGAGGACAGTGACTTGGATGAGGGGAGCAGTGGGGAGATGCACTCTCTGACAGACACACAGACTGGGTATCTGACAGATACATCTTCAGAGGCGTACAAAGTGAGTACCTCGCATGCTTAAGCCTCATTAAGTCATAACCAGAAACCTGAACAACCATAATTTAAAGTCTGAATAACCCCCCCTCACCTCCAAGGTGGTCATTAGTGTCTGCTAGTTCCTTCTATCCCCTTTTTAATTTATATTTCATGTTGCATCATAATTTTCAGGAACTTTTAACATAGCATTTTTGAATTGAGCTCATCCTGCAGGTTTAAAAGCCTCATCTCAGACAGTCAGACTGCCTTTCATGTAGTGGAAAAAGTAGCTTGTATCTATTATTATCTCAGCCTGGGTGAACAGTTTCAAAGAATACTTCTGCATGAAACGTTAGACACTGCAGCAGCCTCACTTTGCCGCTCACCAGTGGCCGACTTGACTCTGAAAGCAGCTCTGCCGCTACATAAAAGGATGAAGACCTGCCCAAAAGCTGTAACAGGAGCTTGTGATGGCTGCTGGATGAAAGAGTCTCCACACAGAAGTTTCAATTTTCTCTTGTCCTTCAGTTTGACTATTGATTGTAAATAACACTGATACCTCAAACAGCACACACACTCTTCCTGGCGGTGGCCTATATACAGTATGCCACCACTGCTTTCTTTATTGGAGACCGACGGTTTCTGATGTACAGGCATCAGGGTAAAGTCTAAAAATATCCTGGCATTCCAAAGGAGAAGAGATTCAAGAAGTGATGACAGAAAGATGAAACAGTGTCAAATAAGAAAAGACAAAAGCTCAGACAAACAGAAAAATGTAGCATTGTCTTTCTAAGTCTCTTTTCATGCTGCACAACACACCCCGAACGCACATGAGTGTCAGATGAATACACAAAAACATGCGGCCTCTGCTGACCGCCCACACCCACGGTCTTTTGGGGAAAGGTATCTCTGCTCGCCAGTGTTTCCTGATCCCAACCCTGCTCTGCAGGGGAAGGGCGTGTGTGTGTGTGTGTGTGTGCCTGTGCTTGTTCTTGTCTTTCTGTGTTTGCGGCTTCATGAGTTTCTCTGACACTACACCCAACATGTTGACGGCTTTATAATGACAACGTTGTCACAGAGGATGTGGGTTTTCAGTGATGTGCGTTGCAAGAGGATAAGACACTAAAAGAAAAAGAAAAACTTTTGATGACTTTGTACCATCCTCTTTGCAAACAATGAAAAAGTTGAGTTTCCCTTTTGTCTGCGTAATATTAGCTGCTAATGTTACTGTTTGATACAGTTCACATTCTGTGTTGTAAAAGCACAGCAGTACAAGGGTGAGTTGCATGTGCGTTTATGCGGGAGACGGCTGTTGTGAAACCCACATTGTCGCAATAGGCGCGGTGTTTCATGACTCTGATGTGAGCACTGTGTCACTGAGATGAACTTTGTCTGCAACATCATTTTTTCTACTAAATCATACAATCTTTTGTCATCTCAGCTTCAACAAGTCATAATGAGAGAAACTGACACAGCTCTTCAGTTTCACCGCGTTGGCTTTATAATGTACACCAGTTTCGTAGGTTACCACTGCTGAAATAAACCACGACTAAAATAGAGCTATGTGAATGTCAGCTCACAGTAAACGGCTGTGTGTGTGGCTAACTGTTGCCTCAAGCATACGCATTAAATAACAAGTCTGCTTATAATTCAGATTTTTCTGTATAGTCAACAAATCCCATGAAAAAACACTAATAGTGAGTTGATCCTCCTAACAACTGTCGCCTGTTGCCAAAGCCTGATACAACTTCTTCCTCTATACTGTCCACCTCCATTGTTGTCACAGAAACTATTAAAAACACAACAGTGAGCCACACCATTACACTGGATGATGTGTTCCTATATTGATATGAACACGGGCACTGTAGTTCCCACATACACCATCCTCCTGAGGGAAGTACCGGAGCAGCAGAATTTCCATAATAAATTTCCTTTTTACCCCTGTTAGTAACGTTTCCTAAAAACAATACAAAGTGTCCACCTGTTTAGCCTTTTTAAAACATGCAACTGTATATTAGTGAGCCCCTTTTTTAAAGATTGACATCTTTAGTAGGAGCCAATGGGCTGGAGGCTGAGAGCCACAGACAGGATTGGGAAGTTGGAAAGTACTGAGAAATGGTCATTAACATTTTGCAGGTTTAGCCTTGTTTGGTTAATGAATAATAATAATGGGCATTTGAATAAAACATTTTTTAAGTCATTTGTTTGTGTTTACACACAAATCTATAATAACTGCCCTTTACTAGCATAAGAAAAGCAAGGTTTCAATAAATGATCACGTTTTCTAATATTGCCTCCATTATGCACCTTCCTATCAATGTGATTGATCGTACTGGATCAGTAAAAATACAACAGCTTAAACTCAATTCATAGTACAGAAAAACAATTAGAAATTTTAAAAAAAAATGAACATAGTGCTGAGTTGATTAGTTGATGGACAAAAACTTGCTGCTTCTCTATGTCAGAAATCACTGAATATTTGTGTTGCAAATATACAAATAGATATATAGGTTCAACATAAAGCCAAGGGTCAAGACAACAAATAAATATAACTAAAAAAAATATCAACAGGGAAGAATAAATATGTTAAACTAAATAATGATAGTAATATATCTTTTTTGCAGAAGTTGCTGCTGATCAGAATAGAAGAAGCTGTTGAAAAAGATTTTTTTTTTTCCCTCCAGAGAGAAACCAGATTCTACTTTATTTTTCAGGCATTGGTTCAAAGTGAACCTCAGTTTCCCAGTTTGAAGGCACACTGTGACCTCCATTGTATCAAAATTATTGAGTTAATATGGAAGCAAATGTCATAGCAAGTGATGCTTTGCTCTGCTGAAGGTACATGGATTTGGGACAGCAGCTATAAATGGGACACAACAAAGAGGCCGCACAGCTGAAGAAAAATATTTTCACTGACAAGAATCAGCCCTAAAAAGGCCAGCGATGCCTTGAATAGTAAACATTTTGTTTTCTATAAATTCATGGCATAACAAAAACCTATAACAGCGTATTATGTCAATGTTTTCAAAATCTTGGTAAAAGCTACCCAAATAGTTTAATTTTAAAAACACACTGTTACAAGTAGTGTAAAGGTGAAGGAGGGGAGATTTTGCAGCGTACTGTATGTTTTGGTTGACTGTGATGAATAATGTGCTGATGTGGAGTTTGTTTAAAATTCCACGACGGTGGACCGTTCTTTAAATTTAAAAAACCAAAGATGCCATCAGAGAAAATGTTTATCTTCTCTTTGTTTGCTGTCTCAGACATAATCCTCGGTGTTTGTCTGTTCCCCTCAGTGCTCCGAGGCGCAGAAGCTCCTGAACATCGCCAAAGAGCTTCTCCACACTGAAGAGGCCTACGTCAAGAGACTCAACCTCCTCGACCAGGTAACACTGTGCCTCTGTTTTCAGCCCCTTCCCCATTTGTGGCTTTGCGTTGTGTGACGGGTCGTGTTTGGATGCGTCTGGCCCAAATTTCAACCTCCTCAGTGAGCCAGTGCTCTCTGGCCAGTGAGTCAGTGGTGATTGAGATCAGGGCTGAGCTGGATTAAAACCGGCACTGTGATCCACTGGACAACAACCCTTCCTCTGTTGACTGGATTACTCAGAGCAGTGTAAGCGCGATCATGTGAGAAATTGTGTGTATGTATGTATGTGTGTGTGTGTGTGTGTGTGTGTGTGTGTGTGTGGTTTATATTTAAAGATGTGCAGTATGAACCTGGGCATGTGCACTAACTGTGGATGTCTTTAAATGGGCACATGCTTGTATTGGTGAGTGTGTTGCACTGTCATTGCCTTACAATGCTCTACAACTATATGTGTGTAAATCCTGTGGATTAAAGATGTGTGTTTCCTGACTCTTAGCTGGATTTATAATTAGAAAGCTTGATGATGCCGCCCAGCTTTAGCCATCTAGAGGAGGTCAGCTTTTTTAACACTTAAAATACACACATGAATAAAAATCTGCACCATGCATTAAAGATAATACTATTAAGAACACAGAACTTAATCATATGCTTTGAAATACTTTTTCATTTCAGTCCTGACAAAAGGATGTCAAATCAAATTGTGGTGATATTCAAGATAGTTTAGCTAACCTGGTGTAGCCTCCAGTTTATGCAGAGTTGAGGTGTTTTGGAGCAGATTAGCTCTAAAATAAACGTTTCTCAAGACTCTGATTTACAAGATTATTTTCTTCATCAATCTATTCGTCATTTCCTCCATAAAATGTCAGGCAATAGCTGATAATGATTGTGGCAATTTCCCATGATGCAAGTTGACGTTCAAATTCCTTGTTCGGTCTTAGCTGTAGTCCAAAACCCAAACACATTCAGTTTTTTTGTCACTGAAAACAAAGAAGAGCAGTAAATATTCACATTTAAGAAGTTGGAAGAAGTGAATTTTCAGCCTATTGAGTAACTGATTAATCCAATGATTAATCACCTTCCCTTCATCACACCTAAGAGTCGTGACCTCGTCCTGTCCGTCCTTCGTCTGATCGTTCCTTATTTTTGTAAAGGGGTTATAGTTGTTTGTTTTATTTTTTTTTGTTTCTGCCTGTTTGTGATGTGACTTTAGTCCCATAGTGGTTGACTCTTCTTCCTCTTTGCTCAGCTCATGTGGTGGAGGAGATGCGCGGCTGCCCTATCACAGAACAGTTTTGGTTTAGTTGCTACTGAGGGCAGAGAACCCTCACAGTTAACTTCCTGTTTTTGACACTCCACTTTCACACTGTGGAAACAAGTGCCCATCCGTTGTTGTGACTGGGAGGGAAGCATAAGGTGATGGAGGTGATGGTGGGTGAAGATATCCGGAGTTTTAGTTCCTGGTGTCGAAGCTCCACAAACACTGGATCCTATATTTCTCTTAATGCAATGCCCACAATCTTTCATTAGACCCCGCCCCTTGCATGTTAAACACAAACCTCTTTTGAGACCCACAACTCCAGTTTCATCATCAGGGTTATTTTCTCAGGCTCGACAAAAATCATGCCGAGCCACAGAGGATATTATAAAAGTGTTTACCATGAATTCAGCTGTACACTAACAGACTGCTTTTGACATGTGAAATCAGCGGAGTGCACCCTTAAGTAACCTTTAAACATTTGCTCAAATGTGATGATTTTCTATGATTTGCATGTTGAAAATCTTTGGGTTTTCAACTGTTGGAAGTTTTTGTGAGACAGTGGAAAACATCACATTTAGCTCTGAGTCATTGAGGCAATTTTCTATAATTTGATGACATTTTATAGACAAAAAAACTGAAACTGAATTGAACTAAAGAAACAACTGGCGGTGAAAATAATCGCCATAATTAGCAGTTTGTTTCCGGTCATGAAATTATTTTTAACATACCAGTGAAAATTGTCGAGCAGTTGCTTTACAATTCAAACTAAACTCCAAGTAAACATTTAGTTTATATTGAATAGTTTATCTAGTGTGTAGGAGTGGTACGGTTTGAGTTGACTCCTCTCTAGCTGCTGGTCACACTTTAGAGGCCAAAGCTGGATAAAATAGTTTGTGTGAATAAACAACATCACGTCTCCGTTTACATATCTGCTCCATGAATAGGAGCCAGATTCACGGTGTTTGGAAATAGTTACACTAATTGTTGTGTACAAATGTTTTTTTTCTTTCTCTGCAGGTATTTTGCACTAAGCTCACAGAGGCTGGAATCCCTCAGGATGTCATTACAGGGATCTTCTCCAACATCTCCTCTATCTACTGCTTCCATGACAAGTTCCTGCTCCCTGAGCTCAAGACACGCATTACTGGAGAATGGTGAGGGGGATAAACACCCGGCAGTTCAGCGGCTTTCCTGAGGCATCAGTGTGTGATGTTATTCTAGAGACGGTTTGGCTCGGTAGTGGTCAGTTAGGCCGTTGGTGTTGGCTGAAACTCTCAGACAGCTGGGCAGCAGCGGGGGGTACTATTGTCAGGTTTACAGTGCTGTCAGTGCTGTCAGTGTGTCAGAGTTGCAGATTGAGGTCATTTTGTCTTTTTCTCAATAAGTAGGAAATTAACCTCCGGTGTGTGTGACTGTGCCAACATCAACCATCCTTTGTAGATAATGACTCCTCTAGAGAGCCGTGTTTAGGGGAATCACCTGTCACAATATTTTTTGGAACTCATTAAAATTTATTGGCTCAGATAGAAAGACTTGAAAAGTGTTGCAACTACACAACAAGTCAGAAAAGTGCACCTGGGGAAGAAAGTTCATAAGAAGGATTCATTTGTGAAATCCCCCAGTAATGTTCATGGGATGAGTCTTATCTTTTACGAGCCCGCATTTGTTTCTTGCTCATTAAGAAAGTCTCATAATGGTAGTGATATAACCTGTGTTGGATTTGAAATGTAAATCTATGTTTGTGAAAAGAAGGTTCAGCTGATGTAGTCGCATCTTTTCTACTAACTTTTCACAAACACAGATTTACATTTTAAATCCAGCACAGGTTATATCACTACCATTATGAGACAGTCTTAATGAGCAAGAAACAAATGCTTTAATTGCAAACCTCACTTTCTGAAGCAGGAAACTGTAAGGAGATCTAATCTCCCAGCAGGCTTTGGGGTTTTTTTTTTATTGGGATTTTTATTTTTTATTTCTTACATAAAAAGGTTACTTCATTTACAGGGAAAGGTTGATTTAGATATCAAGAAAAACTCATCACTGAATGTCATAGAAATTCAAAAAATGCTTCTGCTTCTTCTCGCGATACTAAATAAAAAACAGTGACAAACTTTGTTGTTGTGTTTGTTTGTGCTCGCTGTAGGGACTCCAATCCTCGCATCGGAGACATCCTCCAGAAACTGGCTCCGTTCATGAAGATGTATGGAGAATATGTAAAGAACTTTGACCGATCCATGGACCTGGTCAACACCTGGACACAGCGGTCATCGCAGTTCAAGAGTGTCGTCCAGAATATACAGGTACTGCTCAACCGGATGCGCTGGAGATAAAAATCTGGTCACATGTGTATTATGATTGTGTGTTTTCTTTATTTAGATCCTGATTTAGTTGCAATTTAATCATGTTTCCCCATAAAACAACAGTTTTCTTGCCATTAATCAATTCAAATCTTTGTTTTTGTGTTTGAAACATCAGAAACAGGATGTGTGTGGGAACCTGACATTGCAGCACCACATGCTGGAGCCAGTCCAACGGATTCCTCGGTATGAGCTGTTGCTCAAAGACTACCTGAAGAAGCTGCCTGATGACGCTCTTGACCGAAAAGACGCAGATAGTGAGATACTTGACCTACTTTTTTTACTGTAACAGACACACTGTGCTCTGGTTCTTACTCTTTTATCTGTACTTCCCTTTTGCAGGAGGAATATGTAATTACCTGTAATTGTTTTTATTATGTCATGTGGCACATACATCATGGTGTCACTGGTGCGTCAGTGTCCTTATGTTTCATCCTTTTAATCTTTAAAACCAAAGTTTTCCTTATAGATGATGTAAAATGTAAATAAAAGAATACATCACTACAGGAGGAATACAATTTTACAATTTGATCATTATCTACATTCAAATAAATAGACATATAAAGAAGACATCTAGATGACAGTGCTCTCATTAAGAGAAAGAGCTACTTCGTTGAGCTAAATTTCCATAGCTAATGTAAGTGCTGCCATTCTGTTGCTAAAACCTGTACGATAATTAGAAGTGGCATGAACACAAAGAGGTCAGTGGAAAAGACCTGAAAGCAGGCGAACCACTGCAGATCCACATTCCAAAAAGCAGGGATGAAGCAAAGACACGTCCACTCGAGTTGATAATGCACAATTGAACATTTGTGTTGTGTGACTCTGTGACTGTACGAGGCCTGGTGGAGTAAGAGTAGAAAGTGGAGTGTGTTGTGGTAACTGGTCGGCTTTGAGATCCGATTGTCTGAGTTGTTATACACAGAGTTGGTCTCTGTTCTCACAGCAAACGACCACTTTCTCCCACCAACTGCAAAACCAGCCCCAGCCCAAAAATTCACTGCGTTGTATGTGAACACAGCTTGTTTGAGAACACTAACCGTCTGACTCGTTGCTGCTCCACTTTCTTCAGCTCAGACATTGTTTGGGAGCCAGTTGTTGAGATTTCCCTTCATGATACTGTGATATCGTCACATTTTTGGTTTTGTGTAGTACTACATTACATAGCTAAAAGCAATACAGAGAAATGTAATACATCATTTGTTCCAGATTAGATTAGATTCTAGAAACTGACTTTCATGAAACTGTTATCCGCTCTTAATGCTTTAAAGGGTTTGCTTAATTTCTGTCAGAATATTTAGAGAATACCATGTGCAGGGAAGGGGCCGGGTGGAGGCTGACAGTTGTGTGGAGGCTTGGCAGTGTAGTATGTAACAACATGGTGGGTCAGCGGGGGTCAACAGAGTTGGCTCTTCCGTCACGGGTGAGGAGGGCCCACAGAATTCATCTCAACTGAACTTGGAGACTCATATTATTATTAATATATACTGTATATAATGCAGTGGACTCTGAAAGCCTGAGACCACATGTTATTGTTGGAAAAATCCCCTTTATAAACACAATACACCAGCAAGAACTTATGAGATTACGTGTACAGTACAAATAAAAAATTAAACAAGTCTCTCTTTAAGATAAACAGTTCTTATGTTGTGTGGAGACAAATACCCAAGCCTTAGTAATGCCCTCATTTGGGTAACTGCTTAATTTAATCTATCATGGAGATGAAGGCAGGACATTCAGCAGCTCCAGTGCCTTTTGTTGCACATTACAGACTACACACTTCATGTCAATAGATGACTCTCTATGCCCGCAAATTCAATTTGACATGATCTGAGGGCCTCGCATATCCCTTTGTCCATTTACCTGAGCTTTAACTTCCCTCCTCTGTGTTGTCTGGAGTCCACAGGAAAGAGGTTTTCTCATCCACTCCAGTTGAAAAGCAGTTTATCTCAGCTGCTTTGGCCTCATTTTCCCCCAGCTGTGGTGTCTCTTCTGTTTATGTAGGTCATGATTGAGGTGACTGATTCAGGTGCTCTCTGCCGGCTAAAAGCCTTCCTAATGCACACAGTGCTTTTAACGTTAAGAGTGCTCGTGTTTAGTGTTTGATCTTGTTAAATATGTGCAACATAATTATTATTTTCCAGTGAGCAACAGACATATAACGTATGTGTGTGTTTGTGTGGGTAAATGAGAGTCTATAGTTTGAGACTCTGATTATCTGAAGGCCATTTTTATGATATGATACTATGATAACCTGCTTCCATTTGTACATGTATTACAGAGGCGCTGGAGCTTATCTCTACTGCAGCTAACCACTCCAATGCAGCAATCAGGAAAATGGTAAGACTTTGCTCAACACCACATTTCACTCTGTTTGTTATTTGTTGTTGTTGTCGTTGTTATCGTTGTTGTCATCTCTTTCTAAACTCTTTCATTGTCTCATTGAACAATATAAAAACCAGCTATTACCCAATCAAAGAGTTGCTGATGCTGTACTGTCAGTCAGAAACATTGCAAGTGTTTGTCTGAGAGAGTGAATACGTTGAATTCGCAAAGACAGGAAGCTGCTGTTTCCTGCCTCGAGTTTCACAGTTTGCGGAAGCCTGGCCGATCTTCTTTGCTCAACACTCATCCTCCTCATCTCTTTCCTCTGTCTGGCCATGATATCCTCACATCCTTGAAACAACTTAAGCAGACAAATGGTTTATGAATCAATAAAGAAATATAATACTTTCTTTCTGCCTTACTGGAAAACCCATGAATGAATGAGAGCCCTAGCTGATAGCAAAAGAACTCCCTCTGGTGGCGTTTGGCTTTTACAGCTCCATCTGTTTTCTCACTTTCTAGTGTCTTCTCGTATTTTCTGCTTTTGCTTTTCTTCATCCTCCTGTCGCCCCGATGTTTTCAGGAGAAGATGAACAAACTGCTGGAGGTTTATGAGCGGCTCGGGGGAGAGGAGGACATAGTCAACCCAGCCAACGAGCTCATCAAAGAGGGACATATCAAGAAGATGTCAGCCAAAAATGGAACAGCACAAGACCGATACCTCTACTTGGTGAGAGCACTGAAGTGTTTAATTAGAGAAACACCAGACTGCTACAGGATGTCTGTGTCTCACCACTTTATTATCAGCACTGTTCATCATCTGCTGAATCTCTTGGCTCTGATTTAGTTCAACAATATGGTGCTATACTGCGTGCCTAAGCTCAGACTGATGGGACAGAAGTTCAGCGTCAGAGAGAGGATTGACATTGCCGGCATGGAGGTGAAGTCCTGCTTCTCGTCCCGTTTGACATCCTTTTTTTTTTCTTTTTTTATTCCACTTGTGTGACAATCTCATTTCGTATGTTTCTTGACCTCAGGTGCAGGAGAATGTGAAGCAGAACCTCCCTCACACGTTCGCCATCATCGGCAAGCAGCGTTCACTCGAGCTGCAAGCCAGGTAAAGACATCTGAATCATGCAGATTCCAGTGTGGCTTTATTGTCTTATTGCACTATTTTACATGAATATGTGAACAGTTACTGCCATTTCATTGTGTTACTCAGTCATTTTCGTCAAGGCAAAAATAATCTCATGATCTTTTATTTGCTTTACAGGACAGCTGAGGAGAAGGAAGACTGGATCCAGGCAAGGATCACACACACACACACACACACACACACACACACACACACAATGCTCACATATAGATAAAGTGTACCCACACACAGGCTGTCTCTCATGTTCACATAGAGCTATGCCTTTTGGTAGTTCTGCTTTATTACGAGAATGGAATTAACAAAGATTTCCACCCCACACTCACTCGGTGTGTTTGGGAATATATTCTCTAATAAAGCCCCTCATTATTGCTCATTTAGCCCATTATAGCAGAGTAAAGCTGATTAAAACATTATCGCGTGCTGGAAAAGAGGGTGGGCATATTGCAGAGGGGGTTTGGGAGCTTTTCTGTGTGTTTTGAGTCCGTATGTAAAGCATAAGAGCTGGGCTTAAAATGAATAGAAGGGGGATTTTTTTTTTTTTAGAGAAAAAAGGTTTTTGTACACTGCTAGTCGGGCAAGCTTCTGGCATGAAGGTCATAGCAGTAGGACCATGATGCTTTGGGAGCTGCGATGTCATTGCTCTTGTCCTTTATTTGGTGCGTGCTCGGGCCAGACAGCCTGCCACAGACGCTAGCTTTGTTTTCCATTCAGGCGTGGAAAGGAGAGGCGGCTTTCCACCTCCTTTTATCTTTTCTTTTTCACTTGAGTCACTCTTCTTACGACATTAAGATCAGACACTTTCACGTCACGCTTTAAATCTGCAATTTAGGATGTTTACTGTGTCTTTGGTCTTGTGACAGGCACGGAAAGAATAAATCAATTCAAATGCAGATGTGTCTGATCAATAATCCATCTCTTCTCTTTGTTTTCCCCCTCTCTTTCCACTGCGTGATCTCCGCATCCTCCTCCTTTCCCCTCTAAATCTCTCCCGACTCTTAGGTGATCCTGGCCACTATCGAGAGGCACAAACAAAACAGCGAAACATTCAATAAAGCTTTCAACAGCTCCTTCTCTCGAGAGGATGACCATCTCCCTGAGTCACCGGTCAGTCACCCACTCCCTCAGCCAATCAGTTCATCGATCAGTTCATCGATCAGTCCATCAGTAGGTCGTCCTGTGCAATGACTCATGGGAGGCTAGTGTTACCCCAAACGGGTTTGTCATAGTCTGGTCTTTGTCTACTTGAACAACTCTCCATCTATGGATGTGGCAGTATCATACAGACAAAACACACACATAAAGAAGCTCTTTCTTTCCGTCCTGACAGTCGCACACGTAGCGTCTGCGAGTCTCTTCTCCCAGAACTCTCTCATGACCTAATAGGGAAAGCCCAAGTCAAAGTGTATACAAAACTCTTATAGATCTGCTTTGACCCACTTTGGGCTGGCTAGCGCTGGACCCTGGCCAAACCTAACTTGGCACAAGCCAGGGGGATGAGACTCAGCAGGTCCACAATGACACCTAGTGGTAGATATACCTGACTGCACGAGGAAGCTGCTATTGCTCGACATGCAGTGAATATAATATAATTTGTGCTGGTTCTGCTCCTCAGGGTCCCTGGACATCCATGGACTCGGATAGTGAAAGACTGCATGAAAGGGTAAGATACTTTTATATAGAAATAACACTTACTGTCACCTGGCATGCTAGTGGTACCTGTGAGCATGTGAGCGCTGTCTCTAAGTATCTCATATCAGAGGTTAATTACCCTACAGGGGGCCCCAGGGCAATAATGAGGTGAGGACTTGTACTGACTTCTGTGTTTTTCCCACCGTCTGCATTGTGTATATATAAGTTAGTTATTATAAATTATAAATATAAGCACAAATTTATTCAGGAATATGCATCATGTAAATGCAATATGCTCTGAAATAACAAACTTCTTAAAACTAGATTTTAACCCTATAAGAAGAGGCCTCAAAATAATGTAATAATGCCGGTGTCACCTTAAGGCCACCTTTATTGTGCGCGTAGTATTACCAAACTAATTGGAAAAATTAATCAAATTACTACAAACTAAATTGCCATACATTGAACTTGAAGCCTTCAGGCCCCCTGAGGGTCTGAAGCCCTGGGGCAGTGGCCTGTTTTGTCTGGTTGGCAGTCCAGTTTTTCCCCTTAAGGCTCGTTATTTCATGTTTTTTTTTTTTTAATGAAGGGAAAATCTGTGAATCTATCTTTTAATTTTAAATGTGATGTAATTGGATCATTAGACTTATTTAGAGGGACTCTAGTGTATAATCACCAGCTCATTTGCATATTCATTTTCTGCTGAACTTTTGATAACCAAAAATATATTCTGAGCTGACCTCATTACCAGAAGACTGCATTTAATGTAAATTACAGTGTCGCAGAGGGAAAACTACAGCTTCTGGGTGTTTGTAGAGTTAGAGGCATCATTGCAGGTTCATCAGTAGCAGGTAAAGGTGTCATGGCTAATAAATACCAGCTGATGGACCTTTCTCACAGGAGATATTTTGGCTTGTCGTAGCAGATGAAGCACAGTTTTTAACTGATAATATTAAAGAACACTGCATTCAGTTCAGGTGAGCTAGTTCCAGTGCCCAGGTATTATGCATGCGGCCTCTTTGTCATGGCTTACTGGGACACTTGATGGAACTGAGCCATTGTATTTTACCTATGCTTTTCCTGCTACAACAACAATCATTTAGACTGATGATGTTACAGGTCCACACTGCTTGTAATACAGAGCATCTTAGAGGGGAAGAGGAGAGTCTCATCGATGTAAAGCTTCCTGGAACAGTGGTCCAAAATCAATACATGATGTTGTGAGACTTTGATGTTTAAAGTGTGTAGATATATACAGCATGTTCTATAAGCACTGTAGGCCTGTGAACTGAACGTACTGGTGAATATTCTGTTGTTCTGTTGCATCTTGACACCTCTACCTGCCCCATGTGCAAATGAGCATGACAAGACGTAGGATTTCCCGCCTTAACAGGTGTGAGAAAACTAACAAGAGGCTGAAGAAGATGCCAGTCAGGTGCAGTCTGCACACACCCACACAGTCCTGAGAAGTGAAAACACAGATGTGTGTGAAACATGGGTGTTAAAATAAAATGACTTTCAGTGCTGTAACTCAGTGATTGTGACCATATTTCCTGCAACTTTGCTGTTTGGCGGAGGCGTACAAGCGTGAGGCGGTGATTCTAGTTTTGTAAAAAGTCGATAAAAACAGTAGTGAGTTTGGTGATCATGCTCTGGTAATGCTAAGCTACATTGATCTCAGGCTGGATGATAGTGGGGATGATTGTAATAGTGGGTAGATAATGGCAATGGATTTATCTGCTTCTCTTATCCAAAAAAAAAAAGAAAAAGAAAAGCTGTTTTGTTTTCATTGACCAGCTTCCTCCAAAAAAAGAGCTCTCATGTTGAGATGCATTTCACTCTTCGTCCTACAGTGGATTTAGAACAATAATATGACAGCCTGTACTACTGTTGACGCCATCTGACCTCCATTTTAGTTGTTTAAGAAAGTGATGTCTGTGTGGGTGTCTGTCGTCCTTTGTCTTTCATTAATAGAAAGGAGAAATGGAAGATAAGCAGCCAGAAAAACAAAGGATGAAGCAAGACGAAACTGTCAGACATTCCTTTTGGTTCAGCCGTTCTGAAAATGAACAGGCTGACGACCTTGACACGTGACTCCTGTGATTTTCTTTTCCAGAAAAGTTCCAGGAAAAAGGAGAAAGAGAAGCAAACATGTAAAGGCTGCAGCGAGAGCTTCAATTTCACCAAGCGCAAACATCACTGCAAGTCCTGTGGAGCGGTGAGCACAGATGGAGCAAGAGAAATTTGGGCACTGTGTATAAATGAAGGGATGGAGAGAGAAGTCAGAAAACAAGTGGAACATTTCTTTCAGAAAATGAACTGTGAACAACAGAGCAGCTTCTCAACACGTTCTCTCTGTCCTTCTGCAGGCCATCTGTGCAAAGTGTTCAAAGACCTTGGACAACAAAACGAGCCGAGTGTGCCCAGAGTGTTTCGATGCCAGCCTCAGCCTGGAGAATCTCGGTGTTGGTGAACAGAAAAGGAAAGCTGCGCCTGAGGTGAGACACACATACTTGGAGACAAACAAAAACAAGAACACACAAACACACACACACACACACATAGTGAAAGACTGAACAGCATGTGCATAACAGTTTATTTTTCTGCCTCGATTCGTGCCAGTCTGATGAAATCCATCTCTCCATGTCGTACCATTGCTCAATGTCAACCAGGGTTCAGCATCCAGGCAGCACTGATGGCAACAAACAGAAAGCACAGTCGTGTACTCACTAAGTCCAGTACACTGTCCCTCTTGAATACTAAAGTCACTGTGTGGCCTGAAGTCATTGTACGCATACAGATTGTACACGTGCAGTATATGTACATGTGTGAATATAAACACATTCACATTGAAAGATCAACTAATCCCTCTCTGCTGACTAATGTCATAAAGAGATCTGGGCTTAAGCAGGGCCATTCATCTCCGCTGACTCAACAGTCTAGCTGCTTCAGGTGTCTGTCTGAGATTCTGTGGATGGATGGACACTCTACTCTGGTTACATTGAAAGGCTGACAGGAGGATACCGTCTAAATGTAGTTGAAATTGTCATATGACTCTGATTTGGGTTCATTCAGTCCAGTGTATGAATGACAGGATCTCCAACGAGGTGGAAAAATCCCATCTGCAGTGAGATTGGTCACCACATGGGGGAGCTGTAGACTATACAGGGGTTAGAAAAGGGGCAGCAGGAGCTTGAACACCTGTCCATTTACAAATCTCACTGTGTCCTACATTGCTGTTACGTAATGGTGAACTGCAGAAGACCTGCGCATCGTTTGCTCATCAAATTTAAATCTCCAACGCATGATACAGATGGATTTCAATTACAAAATAATCCAAATCAATAATATTAATGATGATAATAAACATAATTTTTACAGTACATTGAGTTACAAAGAGATGTGAGAAAATCAAGAATAAATTGTGCTATTCAGTTATTTATATATATATATATGTGTGTATATATTCACTTTTCAGTCAGTTATGCAGTCCATAAATCATTGATGAGTAGTTAGACCCCTTATATATGCTTCTGTATTATTGTATTTTTTTAGAGACAGACGTCTCTAACAGGGGAGAACTGTTTACTGTGTGGCCACCTCCAAGTGCAGGAGAAAGGGAAGAGCTGGACCAAGATGTGGGTGGCTGTCACCAAGGCTGAGCCACTGGTGCTGTACTTGCAGAGCAGTGGACAGGTAAGAGTTAAACACACACACACACACACACACACACACACACACACACACACACACACACACACTGTTAATTACAAAATAAACCTTTTTATCGAGTTTAGGAATATGAATTTTAACTATACTCCCCCATTTATTTATTATTTTTATATAGTCTCACAATACAAAGGTTATATTACATGTGATCCCCTGTTAAGTTAAGCATTATGTAAATAAAGCACAATAAACATTGCAAAAGTTCACCCACTGGCCACTTGGCCATTGTGCTTCGGTCATCACTTGTATATCCACTGATCCTCTGCTGCACCCGTCTGGACTTTCTATACATCCTGTCTGCTTCCTCTTTTTGAAGCAGGACATCTGTGCAGTGTAGCGCCAGCGCACATCACTGACTGTGTGTAAATCAGATCTATCCAATCCTGCCTGTGCCAGGTTGTCTGTGCACTGTCTGTGCTCTGTAGATTTGGGCCAGGAGGATTTGGTTGTCCTGAATCTGCCCACAGGTATAGCCACTGTCAGTGTCTGGGTTTTAGTTTGCACTGACCAGATGAAGCATCTCTCTCTCTCTCTCTCTCTCTCTCTCGCTGTAATTCCTTGAAATCTTGGGTCTGTATGTAGCAATAAATCTGCTCAGAACATGACAAGGAGGTGCATATAATGAGCGATTTATATGATTGCTTAAAATAAAATAAAAAATTCCCAGTGCAGTCATGTCTGGAAAGCTTTCAACGAGAGACTGCTATTCATATCATAGTGTGATGGCACAGAAGGGAAGTCAGCCTGTTAAACCCTCCCCGGGTTTCATTTCCAAGACTAATATCCCAATCCCACTGCAGAAAGCTGCCATTCCAAAGATTAGGATTAATGGGAGTTGGACGAGCATTTCCTGATTATACAGAAAGAAAGCGGGGGAAGGGAGAGAGGAGGACAGGGTTTATTATACATGCCTGGTGGAATATATTCTCCTGCGACTGAAGAGACAAGCTGTTACATTCTGTATTTACACTATATTTCATTTTTGTTCAAGAGAAATTCAGTTTTACATAGCACCAGATTTCTTCTGATTGATTTATTTTACTGATTTTTGTAGGATTCCAAGGGGGCGCGGGCGGTGCCTCTTCCTGGGTTTGAGGTGAGCGTGATCCCGCCATCGGGAGCCGAAAAGTCGGACGTCAAACACGCGCTCCGGCTCAGTCACACCCAGCAATCTTTGCTCTTAAGTGCCCAAGATGCAGAACTTCAGGCCAAGTGGGTGGACGTCCTCTCCAGAGCTGCCCGCGGAGAAACGCTCACAGAAGCACCCACGAGCCTGACTGAACACAGGAAGAGCCAGTAGTGGCCATGTTAGAGCCAAAGGACTCGCGCCTCCCTCCCTCCCTCCCTCTCCTGTGTATAGAGCACACATTACTTGAATTCACTTTACCTTGGCACTTTTTGTTTTGTTTTTTCCTTTTGAGAGGACCACTCAATCCTTCCTATGCCACTTCATTCTTATCTTCATGACCACACAGCCTCCTCTCTTTCCATTTTTCTGTCTCTCTTGAACAAAAACACACAAAAAGAAGGACTATACCATCATGCCACCAACTCCACTGTTTGTAAGTGTGGTTAGGATATTTTATTTCCCTCTGCCGGAGAGGATATTTGAAGAACTCGTGTTTTATTTGTAATATAGCTGAATAAGGTTCCTGTATGATTTTTTTTTTCTTTCTTTTTTAAAGATAAAGTTCCTTGTACATTATCCAACTGTGTTGTGAAGCATTAACTCTTATATGTTTGTATTTCCATTTGTGCGAATGTGTGTGTGTATATATGTGTGTGTTTGAATGTGAACCCACTCCCATGTTTATTAAGTATTGAATGTTAGTGTAAGGCACCTGCGCCACCGCTCTGTTCTCTTCAGTCCTGTATGGGGACACAGTGGCAGTTCAGTGGGTATTGTACAGTATGTATACTATAGTACGATGTAAGGAAACAAAGAAAAAAAAAGACGTTTTAACTTAAAAAAAAACACAGAGATGTGTACACTTTTGTGGCTGGCCACCTGATGCTCCCACTGTCGGCTCCCATCTTACAGACTCCCTACTCATACTTCTCTCTCTTATACTGGTAATAACTCCCTCCTGTCATTGTCTTTGGACACTGAGACGTCTGATCCAAGACATTTCCACTCTCTCATTATTGTGACTTGTCCAGATGTGAGTACGCAGCCAGAACCGGATCACATGGCCTCAATTTTGACCCTGTGCTGCTCAAATAAATCTTTTCCATATACTTCTCTCTCTCTCTTTCTCGGCATAGAAAACCATTTGTCTGCTTGTCTCCCTTTGGTGATGTGATGGAAACCAAGTACTGTACTGTAAAACTGTTTATTCTGCCTTGCCCCCTGTACCCTGCTCCTATCAGCACCAGCCTTTAAGCAAAAAAAACAAAAAAACAATTCATTGGATCTCTTTGTGCATGTAAACTCACTCATATTTATGTACCGTGCTTTGAAATCTTGTCCCCCTTTTTATGCTCCAGAACCCATTCTTGTCGTACTGTAAGTGAGCAGAGTCAGCGTTGAGTGTTTTAAACATGGATTGTGCACAGTGGAAAAGCAGTCGAGCATATCATCAATAAACAGATGTTGTGGTTCATTCAGCACCACGCTGTCAAAGCAGATCTTCACATGTTTTGAGTTGTGTTTCTCTTTGTCATTTCCTTAATGAAACACACAAGTACACAGACTATACATGTCAGACTTTCTCCAAGGGTAAGTGAAAGATCAATCCATGAGCACGCCACTCAAAGACATGAAATGATGTTCATTCTCCAGTCACTGATCTTGTATCACACACCAAGCAGCATATGAAATAATCTCATCAGATATTTGATTTAATATGATGATGGGACGTAAGAGGATTAATCTAGCACATAGACTTCTGTACGTAGTGCACACGCATTTCTGTGTGCATGTGTTCATATCATCTAGGGTTAATAGACTGTAGTTTTAGTTCCATTCTTTTTTGTTTAATATTTACCTCCAGTTTTCACTTCTATGTGGATTATTCATAACGACTGATAATAGTGTATGGATGAGTTTGGTATTCAGTATTTGTGCCTCAATTTCTGTACTCACTTTGCACTGTAAAAGCGGAAGTTAAAAGTGAAAAAAAAAGTCTACACAAAGTCTACATCTGCTTTTGTGTCTCTGTGGGACTTTACTTCAGCACATTAACTTTGATGCTTGAAAATAGATGCACAATTAAGTGATAGCGTCAGTATGCCAACGTGCTCACAGTGATGAAGCTAACATGCTCATGCTAAACAGACATAATATGGCATGTTTTATTTAGCATGTTAGCATGCTAACATTTGCTAATGAGTAGTAAACGAAGCACTGAGGCTGATTGGAATATGGTTAGTTTATTTTAGCTGTAGCTGTCAACTTTTTTGCCATCAAATAACACCAATATTTTTTTTTTAATCTGCTTCATTATTTATCTCGTACAATTAGTATGGAAGCTGAGAATAGCCATACTTGTGCTCACATACTTATTTTTTTATGCTGTTATCTGAAGTTCACAAGTTAATTATTTCATTACGTTGGGATAACAAAGTTTGTTTTCTTGTGATAACTGGTTAATTTACCTCAAGAAAATGAGCTTTGTCATATCAAGATAAGAGATAATCAACCCGTTATTACGAAACAAAAGGTTGTCACCGCTTATTACTTATAGTATAGTATAGATCTGAGATCAGGAGCGCCATGCCAGCATGCATAGATGGTGACTTGACAACTGTAACTAATTTAAGATGAAAATATCAGATCAACCACACATTTCTGCGTTGATTTAGTGTTCAGTGATGAAACTAAACATGACAAATCATCTTGTTATCTCAAGAAATAAGCCTTTTGCTTTCTCAAGATAACGAGATAAATTAACCTGCTGTTATTTCGAGATCATGAAATAATTAACTTGTGAGCTTGAGATAACAGCATTATTAAAATCATTGCAAGTATGGTCATTCTGGGCTTCCACAAATTAGACAAGGTGAAGCCATCACCAAGAAAGCTTATTTTCTCACACAAGTAGCCCATTACCCAAACCTGTGATAACAAGAGTCTGTAGCCACATTAGAGGCTCTGTCAGGCTGCAGTGAGGCACAGTAGTGCAATGAGCTAGATGCCAGTATGTTCACCATGATAACTTTATGTTTAGCAGGTATGATGTTCACCATGTTTACCATCCCAGTGTACCGTTTTAGCACATTGATCTTAGCTAATTAACACTAAAAACAAAATTAAAGCTGATGGGAATTGGTTTTAGTAGAGTACTACGCAAATAAAAATTTTGACCTGGCACTAAATGAAACGTTAAATGGTCACCAAAGTTACTGTAAGTCATCCTGTGGGAAACATAACTGTGCGTGCCAAATTTTATGACAATCCATCCAACAGTGGTTGAGACATTTCACTCAAAACTACAACATTGTGGTGGCACTGTAAAAAACATCGTGATATCACCAAAAGTCATAAGGATTTATCCAGTGGGGAACATGATATTTTAGGTTAAGATTCAGTTAAAAATTCAGGCTTTATCGCCTCTCTGTTGACTTTTTTCAGGCTCAGTACTTGTCTGCGATGATTCAGTTGCTTTGGCTTTGTGCATTTTTTTGCTGGCATGTGAGTATGTGTTTTTGTGAGTGTTTTGATATGGATTCAGACCGCTGAACAAGATAGATCTGTAGGAACTGTGGGAACAAAGACCTTTATCGACATGAAGTCAAGTACACTGTGCCTTTTTAAAAACACATTGCCTGCTGTGTACTGCAGTATAACCAGCTGTCACCATGAGAACAGCACTGAAGCTCTGTGTACTATAGGGACTTATGACAAACTTCTCAACATGGAGGGCAATACAAGCACAGCTCTTTACAGTATGATCATCTCATTATTGCTGTTTCAATCTGATGTCAGAAGATGATGAGTCCAGAGACGCCATTTGTGTGCATCAAAAAGTAAACATTAAAGAAATGTACTGTTCAAACAGTCTAAGCATAGATCAACTTCACACACAGGTATTGGTTTCAGTTTATAAAAGTGTATCTGTGTGTTTGCATGTTCAGTATGAAAACAACCACCCTGCACACAACATACCTTGTATTGTGGTTGGGTAATTCATACTTCACACATGTACAGGTTACAGTACATTTATTTTTGCAGGCCTCAATAGACAGAACAAATGAAACAAGAAAGGGAAAGACATAGATTACAGAAAAACTTTACTGAAAGTGTTCGGTACTTGAACTACACGGATGATTTCACCCCTAAGATACAGTACGTATGTGTATATAACAGAAGGCGTGACATGGGTGTGGAAAAGCTGTTGCAGTTGCCTTAGGTCCATGTTTCTACATCTTGATTTGATTCAGCTTCATCTTCCCTCCCTGTTTCCTCGCTGCAGCCATTACACTGTTTTTGCAGTTCTTGTGGGCATAAACATATCGATGTGCATTTTCAAAAAAAGGAGAGTGGACAGCTATTGATAGGTGGTATGAACCATAACTTCTTTATTTAGCAAGTCAACACTAAGTGTCAAAATGATGAATTGGAAGGCTGGTGTCTCTGTGGAGCTGTGAGCTGTGGTGCAGAGATAGAGAGCAAACTGCTGACTGCCTCCTTCTGTCATAGTTTTACATGCTGTACATCTAGAACAGAGTGGAGCAGGGAGGGTACTGTGTCTACTGGAGGACAGAGACCATGCTGAGATAAGCTCTCATCATCTCTCCAGAGTCCTCTCCTAGAAAACCCAAGGCTCTGCGTTGTTGTTTGACTTTTTTTCTCCTTTAAAATAACTCTGAGCAATTTTTTTCCCAGCTGTAAAATTGAAGATTTAGTTGACTGACAACCAAAATTTGTAGCAGGAAGTTTTGCTTATTCATAATTGTTGGTGAGAGGGTGTGTTTTTGTTGAGTAATGCAGCTGTACAATTTTTTTGCACCTCTGTCTCACACGCCTCTTTCTTGCTTTCAGGTCTTTATGTGTGTTTGCCAGTAACAGCTGACTCTACCAAGGTTGCAGTGGAGCTGCAACTTGTTGAACTGACCTCCAGCATAACACTCAAGGCTTTCCTTAATGGCTCTATTCATCAAGGGCACAGACCTCTTTGAATGAGCACAAAAGGCAAGGTTAGTTGAACTGAGCCATTATTGTTGCCAAAAATGTAATAGAGAATGGTTGTAGGTAAAAGCCAAAGCCAAGCAGAAAATTTAAGATGACGATAATTTTTTCTGGTTGTGGCTGCGGCTGTGTGCTGCTTGTTCTTCTTTCACAACAGCAGTGGAGAAAGGTTTAATGGAAGAGCTGTATATGCCGCTGGAGCATAAGCCTCTTACCAGCTGTTTGTGTGTGTGTTTGTGCATGAGTGTGTCCTGTACATCCGTCTAGCCCAGAAACATTTCTATTTTGCATTCCCAAACCACTGAATACACACACCCTGCTGACTATTTGGGAAAACTGGGAGGAACAAATTACCTTTCGCGTACAGTCTTCTCTTCTCTTCTCTTCTCTTCTCTTCTCTTCTCTTCTCTTCTCTTCTCTTCTCTTCTCTTGACAATGACTGGATTCTCATTAACTCAGCTGTAATAAGATTAATGCTAACATGCTAGTGTTAGCATTAATGAAGCCTGTAAAGACCTTGATGTGGTTCAAAACTCCAGACCTTGATTGAATAAATTATGGGGTTTTTTTTGTGTGAAATGCTGGATCGTTTTGCAGGCCTCAAGTGTCACGAGTGAAACTAGAATTATCGCCTGGTGGTTGTATGCCTCCTCCAACCAGCCAAGTTGCAGCAAGTATGGTCATCTCCTCTTCTTGAGTTACAGCATGAGTGTTTTCTGCAGAACATTATGATGTCACAGTAAAGTTGACCTTTGACCATTTGGACAGAAAATGTCATCACTTCATTTTATCCTGATGGATATTTTGGTTAAACTGTGTCATAATTATTGTATGAATTTGTGTGTTATGGCCAAATTGCGTTTTGTGAGGTCACAGAGACCTTTGACCTTTGACCGCCAAATTCTAATCAATTCACCTTTGAGTTCACGTGAATGTTTGTGCCAAATCTTAACAAATTCCCTCAAGAGGCCAAAAAGAGGTCATCATGACCAAGTGGACATTTCTGTCAAATTTGAATAAATTCCCTCATGGCATTACAGAGATATTGCATTACCTGGCCCTGGCTGTCACCAGTATGGAGGCATAATAAGTTGGCATATAATCATCTTTTAAGTTGATATGACAAACTTGTTAGCAAAGCATAACCCTCTATACATATCCAGCAGTAATCATTCATTAGCAGTTTTGTTTGTGGTAAATTCAAGTCCAATAGTTTAGAATGGAAGATGAGGTAAATTTGGTGTCTGGTTATACAAGCTGAATCTGAGATGCCCTAAGACAAGCACAGAAAAAAACCCTTTTGGTTTCCACTTTGACCACGTATCCTTGCTTAAAAACAGGGGTCATGCATAGTCAGGAGGTGTTGCATCATGCTGCCCTTAGCCATTATATCTGCAGCAACACCCCCACACAAATACAGATGCTTCACTGCAGTCGGTGGTGAAGCTAGCAGACAGTTCTCTATTCCTGTAAAGGATGTGGCTGCAACTGTTTCCTGCTTGTGTCGTGTTTTGTACTCCAGTACATCGTACATTAGTGGAGGGGTGGTTCCCTCCAGTTTCATTACTTGTGTCTGTGTTTTTGATGTCGGACAACATTCTTAACAGGAAACCATGTCTGTCTACCACAAAGAGGCACAAAGTACACCTTGTTGTTGATGCAAGTTTGATATTTTCTCTTTCAATTCACCAAAAGATTTTCAGGGAGTTCAATCCTAGACACAGTTGAAGTAGATTTTCAAAACTGTTGAAGGATCTGAACACTTGACAATCTGGCCTCATCGCTGAAACAAAAATCCATCAGACGCCCTGGGAAAATGTCCTACTGAAGGTCTGACGGTACATGATAGAGATTTACTAGATGATGATGATGAATTGCTGTAATAGTAACACTACATCACCAGAGACAACATCATTCACTTCTTTGTCTCATTCACAGCCAGAGTGGAGGTGGAAAAAAGACAAAATCTCATTTACATTCACAGCCACTGGAGAGGGTGGTCATTCTATCTTTATATGCTAATTGGAAATCGTTAAGCTGGATTTGATGATGATGATTTGAGGTCTATTTAAATGAATGGCCAGAATGGCCTCAGAAGAACTATATTATCTATGGTTCCATTAGCTTGAACACCCATGACTTTGCCTCTCCCTCAAATTTCGACCCTCTCGCAAGACAAAACAGCACCATTTTATGGAAAAATAGAGTGTTTCTCTATTCATTCCTAAGTAAACCTAATATTAATGTATCCCCCTGAGCTTCGCACCTGTTTTATTCTGACAAATATGCAAATGTGTGTGAACTTGCTCACACTTACACTAAATTAAGTTATACTGCAGCCTAATGAAGAAAACACCATCCATAACTGAGCACTGTCTACTCTGGGCCATTGAACAAATGATGCTGAAAACACCAGACCTGAATATCTTATTATACAGAACATCTAACATCTCATCAACTTGTATGGAACATTGTGAAATGACATGGAGCAACATGACGGCTTTTAAAGCTCACTGAAACAGACAAAGACTCATTTGGAATAACAGCAATCAGCAATAAAAGGTCTGCTGAGGCCACGTTCATTAGATGTCGACAATAATAATAGTAGCACTTATGTTTTGTCCTGTGAATGGAGGAAGATGAACACACAGTGAAAAAAGACCCAAGATAAGACCTGGATTAATTTAACAGTGGAGCCACCAGACCATGGCAGCCTTGATATGAAAATCACATTTATTCTTTCTCTGTTATTTAACTCAGCATGCATGCGCCAATGATGGTCAGGTGGGGAGGTATTTTAAGTTTATTTTATATTTATTTATTTATTTTGTGAATGCCTGCTCGTAGCCCTTATCAAGATAAACATTTAACAATGAATACGAATTTGGCTATAAATAAAATGAGCTGGCTGCGGACAGTCAGTTTGTGTCACATGATGACCTTTAACCT
The DNA here is from genome assembly GCF_002814215.2 of Seriola lalandi dorsalis. Taxonomy (NCBI): domain Eukaryota; kingdom Metazoa; phylum Chordata; class Actinopteri; order Carangiformes; family Carangidae; genus Seriola; species Seriola lalandi. Next base: position 146,840 of record NW_019525448.1, on the reverse strand, counting down.
AAGGTCATCCGTCACGTGTCCTAACAGAGTTGTAGCTGCACTCCGGGACGCCGCAGACAAAGACTAACAAATGTTGGGATTTTATTTCACTCTCAAAAGGGGGAACTTCAAATGCAGGTAAGTGGAGTTTGCACCGGTGTTATACGGGCATTGTTTTGGTGTATTTTACAAGACGAGGTGAACATGCACGTGTGTGTGTATTTGCATTTTTGGCAGTACAAGCAGCCGTTAGCCGCTAGCCGCTAGCTAACAACAGTTATGCTGCTCTATGAGCAGGTTCTGACAGGCGCCTTGTCTTTGTTACTTTCTTGTGTCGTGGGAGAATTGTATTTGTCCACTATTTTAGCGAATGTGTAATTTTATTTTCAAGTAACATTAACACAAGATGGCAGCTAATTTAGTTAATCCCACTTGATGGTGCCGACTATTTAATGGCGTCTACCAATTTGGTGGAATTTAAGATGCAGGTAGATATTCACTGTAACTGACTTATCCGTGCAGCTTAAACATTTAATACTTTTTCTGCCTTGCTCAAAATCATATGGTCGCACACATAGTCAAACAAACTGAACATAAATAATATAAGTACACTATTTTGATATTGACTGCTTTTTATCTATGTAATCATAGCAATAGAAATAAATAAGGACAGATTCTGGATCAGCACTTTGGCTAAGGAGCAAACGTGTGTGTGTCTCCTGCTTTTTTGTCCTTACACACCAGCATCACCTTGAAATCGTGCATCAGTTTTGCAACATAAGTTTTATAGTGGTCCTGCCTGCAGTGGTAAACAGTAACAATAAAATCCAAGCCCGTCCACACATTAATGCTACTCTGTGATGTTTAACAGGTGATAATCAATGGCATAGTATGATGTGGTTTGTTGTGTGGTTCCATTGTGTTCGGTTTGGATATGGGTTGCTATAATTTAACAGGTTATGCTGTCTGTTATGTTGATGTATAGTGTTTTACAGTCTTTTCCTATCTGCCCATTTTCAGTTTTGCACCTGCCCCTCTAAAGGTCTCTGGCCTGAAACTCAGCGCCATATCTGTTCTCTCTCTCAGGAGTCTCTCCTTTGCAAAATTTTACAAAAGTGATGCAGCCTTCTCTGTTTGCTGGAGATTAAAGGGATAGTTCTGGTTATTTGACGTGGGTTTGTGTGAGGTAGTTATACATAGTCAGTGTATTATCTGCAGTAGATTAAGATCAGCGCCCTCCCAGTTTGTGAAAGCAGCCAGGATTACCGGCACAGAAGCTCAGCGATGCACTGCTGTGGATGGGGCCAGCCACAAACACCTGTTTTAGTCAATTTTTAAAAAATGCCCACTGAAAAAAAGACAATATCAGTTTAAGATTGATGTTTGATATTGGCTTTTTCAGTGGGGGGGTTTTTTTTTTTCAAGTGGCTATGACACGTTTTTGAGGCTGGCCTTGTACAGCAGTGCAACGCTCAGCTTCTGTGCCGGTAATCCTGGCTGCTTTAACAAACTGGGAGGGCGCCGATCTGAATCTACTGCAGGTAATACACCGACTATAGATAAATACCTCACACAACCCCACATCAAATAACCTGAACGGTCACTTTAACAATTCTGTACACTGCACCTCACCTTACAGATGTCTTCTGTGTTCAGGCCAAGCTACCTTATCACTTTCCTTTCACTCCTCTTTTCTTTCAGTACACACACAAAACTCTGTCATCCTTTATTTGTTGTCATCAGCACCATTGGGCTGTCAGCTCTCTGTCAGTTCCACAGTGGGACTCGTCCCCGGTTGCACTAGTTGTATTAACACTGCTGGCACACATGGATGTTGAAACACTTAAGGGACCTGCAGGGTAGTTGTGACACAATAAAACGGAGGCAATTTTCTTGCTATTTTTCATCCTTTCTTACACTTTCTCCCTCTTTGCTCACATCTCTTTTGTCTTCCTCTCTGGTGACAGAAGTGGCGAGAGTATAAGGTGCCAGGCTGTGGAATGACATATTTAGGGAAGTATCGCTGCAATGTGATATAACAACTGATTTATCACTCTAATGGACGGTGTCAAAAAACAGTGTCTCCTCAGTGGTCAATAAAATGATAAATTACTTACAATATCTGCATTTTTATCCATGCTAGCAGTGTGGCTTTAGGGGTGGAAATGTTCGTCAGTTGGTCCACCACCTTGGTTCAGACTAGGGATATTCCTAATGACTAATTTCCCATGTCGATTAAACTGAAATTCAAATTTAGACCAATGCAAAAGCGAGAAAACTCTGATGAGCCACGTAACCTTTTCTAGCGGGATCACAGAGTCTGCCGGTGGAAAATGTCCTATCGGTTTGGCAAGTGTGGCTAATGTTAGAAATGCTGGCACCAGCAGCCTTACCTTGCAGGTTGACATCCACATGCCTTTGCTGAATGTGGTTACATGTTGCTCTAGTTATGTGTTGTTGTGGATTTTAAAGGTGCCTTCAATATCAAACAAATCTCTGATTAAATCTATGCATAATTGACTAACTTTCTCCTCCCAGCACTGCCACAGTAATACTGTCCCTTTGTGTTATCTGAGAAACGTTGTGCATGTAACCTTTTGCCTTGCAAGCTGTGCACGTCTGAGGATGTACTGTGGCAAAGAAATGCTTGATCAACTCAATTTCCTCCTAAAGTCTCATTCCTCTTTCCTGCCACCCATTTCGTATCTCCTCTCCCTTCTATTTCTCTCTCTCTCACTCTCTCTCTCTCTTTCTTTCTCAGCAAGAATATAGAGGTGTAGATTTATGGAGCGGCCCGGTCGCTGGTGGCCACAATCCAGCCAGAAAAAGTGATTTGTTCAGTGATTACAGACAGAATAGGGAGAGAGAAGTGTTAATGATGTTATGGACAGATCGCCAGTGTGTGACTGAAAGAAAGAGAGAATGTGGATGTCATTTAGGATTTGGTCACTACTTACTTTAACAATGAATGTGAACCACATGCATATGTCAGCATTCATCTTTAATGATGTGGTCTCTAGGATGTATTTCATCCTTAAGCAGTCCATTTTAACAACCACAAGTTTCAGTAGTTAAATATCTAGCTTGATTTGCAGGTTTTCATATGATGGCTCATTTATAACAGTGACCCACAGTGGGCTTTGTTTGCATATCAGAAATCGCTCAACAAAGCTTTTGATCGTATATGGAGAAGCTATAATTGCATCATTGCCGGTGCTGGATGGTCAAGCTGTTCACACTAACATCTCACTGGATATTTGTTTTATCACTTTAAGAATTAACCAAGGACACGTTCAGAGAAGGCACCTTCAGTCTCCTCCACCCAGACCTCCAGCCATATGTGGCCTGGTTTGAGCACACGGCCGTTGGCACTGTGAGGTGGTGCCCCTCCTGCTCTGCTTAATTACCAGTGAGATGGAGTGGGCCCCTCCACCCGCCAACCACCCCTCGAGCAGAGCCACTGTGTCACACTGTGTCAGGGGCAGAGCGGACACGCAGCGCTCACCTTCCTCACCTTTCTCTGTCTCTCTTGTCAGAAGATAAGATTAATAATAAAATAGCACAGCCGGATAGCCTTTTCCTTTTGGTCAAGTGAACCTTTCTTTGTGCATTTCTGCTTTTTTCCCTCTTACGGTTTCTTTTTTCAAGTTTCTGCATTCCAGTTCTTTGTATTGAAATCTAGTTCATTAATTATTTTGGTAATGATACCACTTGGTAAGCAAAATACTGACTATCAGCTTGATTCTTTTTTAATACAGAGACATTATTGACTGTCCCAGGCTTCATTAGCAAGCCTCCTGGCTGTCTATTGGATTGCACAAAGTACAGAACACACAGACCTGGGTAGAGAATAAAGTGGAAGGCACTGGGAGTCCAAACTGTACCTGCTGAGACAATGGCAGAACACATTAACTGTTGCTGGAGCAACCGTCTCCAAATCAGAAGAAAACTCGAACACTTTGAGCAGACTAATTTCTCAAAGTGTCCTCATCCACTGCATCTCTTTCCATGTGTCTCCTTCTTCCTCCTCATCCTCCTCGCCTAACTGAACGTAATGCAAAATATTCTTAAACACCGTATCACTACTGTGGACATTTAGTATTTAAGGGAGGTGCACATTCAGAGATTGTGGATGCTTTCGACTACATTAAAATTCAGTCTATTACTCATAAAGTAAATGCTATAACTATGTGTCATACTGGGAGCTGAAGTCAAGAGTTGCATTGTAAATGTATACATTTTAGGAGACTTGTTTCATGCCCGCAGACTGATGACAAGTTATGTGGAAATAATTGTCCAGACAACGACAACACATACTTCTGCTTCCTAAGTTTTATGTAGATGAGGGTGTGGAACTGTGTTACTCCATGACATGAAGGACACAATAAACAATGTATATTAAGGCAGTTATGCACATAGCTCTTGAGCATTTACATAGTTCTCAAGTCTTTTAATCAGCTATGCTAATATATTCATGAATGATGAGACAAACTGCTGTCTGAACAGAGGCTCCTGGTGTGTGTGAGGTGGTGTGTGGGGTGTGCTCAGGTGAACAGAGCTGCGCCTGTGGAGACACTTATCACCCACAGCAGAAACTGGCTCATGCATGCCCAGAATTCTCAATGACATTAGACCAACACACACTTTCAACAAGAGAAAAGTGCTGCTTTTTGGATGTGAACGCAACCATGAAAACAGGAACCTGTGTGGAGTTGATGTGTTTTTGTTTTATGTTGTAGGCTAAATGCCAGACTTAGCCTACTGCATTTTCCCCAAGTGGAGAAAAACACATTAGGTATTTTTCCCTCATGATTTTTTTTTTAACTTCTTGTTTCTTTTATATTATCATCATCACAAAAATGTCAGTAAAGCAACACAGTACTACAATTAAATGATTCATACCATTGGTTTCACATGGCAAGCCCAACCCAGCTGTGACGCAGCAAGGCACAGAAAGAGAAGTGAAAAAACCCAACCTCAAAGCAGTCAGAGGTGTAGTAAAAATACAGAAACAGGAGTCTTGACATTATACTTTCAAATTTATCCCATGCTATGTAAATTTCACTGAAATCTGTTGTGTGACGCACAAACAGCACTGACTGGTCTCAGCTGAAAGATCCCCATCTCTCTCACACACACACACCTTTCTCACACTTCTTTACATTTCTTCAAGCTGCAAGCTTAATGCAGTGGTTCTCAAAGTGGGTTCTTGGGACCCCCAATGGTCCTTGAGGATGTTCTCAGGAGTCCCCAGCAAGAATAAATAAATAATTAATTTTATAATAATAATATTAATTCTGTCCATAAGTAACACAATAACGGAATGTATGACTTCTTGGTCTTGGGTTTTAAACATGGGTTGGTCTATTAAAACAATCCTAAGCACAAATCTTATCAGATGGGGACCCTGTGACAAAGTCTTTTCAAATGGGGGTCCATAGTCTAATTTTTGTCAGTTTAGGGTTCCTTGAAGTGAAAAAGTTTGAGAACCATTGTCTTAATGGCCTCAGGTTTCTTAAAGATGAGCTCAATTCACGTCACTTATGATGTGTGTTTTGCATATTTTCAACCCTGTCTGAAGCACCACATCCTGATAGGCCCATCTAGAACAGCGGTGCGACATCCTGCTCAGAAAGAGCAGTTTATTGCTGCTGTAGTTACTCATCACTGTCCTCCCCACAAAGCGCAGCTACGATACTCAACTTGACCTGACCTGGTTTAATCCTCAAAGTCATTTTTGTTTCTGTCAACAAGGTCTCGACCGATCACTTCATCTCTCCTCGTCCTCGACTCGAGCGCTCATCCTCTTGCGCGACAGCAGGCGCAGACAGCGCACTGTCCGACCCGGGCATTAGAATAAGTGACTGTTGCGGTGAGGAGGAATTGTGGGAGGACTCAGTGGATGACAAGCTGTGCGCTGGGAGGTAGAGAGGCGAATAAAATCACACAGAAGCTCAAGCTCGACTCCAGCGACGGAATCCCGGCTTGTTTACTCTGTACCGGGCACAGAGGAACACCGCTGCGCAGGCATAACTAAAAGAGCGGAGTGTGGACCGGGGGGGCGGCTGTCTGTCTGTCACCACCATGTCAGCGGCAACGGCTTCAATAGCAGATGTGTCCAGGACCGATTTTACAAACAAAGATGATGGCGGTGACCGGAATAACTTAGGTAAGACAGATAAAATAACACAACATATGGTGTCTAATTTATACTGGAGTCCAGCGCGTAGGTTGTGTGGAGGAGATTTGTTTTGGCACTTTGCACTTATTCACCAGTTCTATTCTTAACGCAACTAAAAGATTGTATATTAGGGTTTTACATATTAACATGTGAATGCATCTAAGTTGTGTGCCCTATTCAAACACCGGCCTCTAAAAAACATAATTGCAACATTTATCTGGTGTGTGTGTGTGTTGCGTTAGTGGTAGACCTTTATTTCCTCATGTGCAATAAGCTATTACTTTAGGGACCCACAGTATTTGCTGTGATAGCAGTTTCCTGATAACTGCTATAGGATTAATAGTCAAGGTATATAATATGATGTCTCGTATTGATCTGTGTGTCTGTGGCCATTTGTCAGAAATATATGGAAATTATAAACATATCTTGCATCATACAAAGCCAAGCACGTTAGGTATCAGATCAAGGGATAGTTGAGTGAAAATCTAGTGAGCATCACAAATACCTTTCCTCCAGATCTCATCATTTGATTCAAAAAGAGAGAAAAGAAAGAGGAAATGAAAAGGGGAGGCTCCTCACACCAATGCACAGCTGGGCAGCTCACATGCACACTCACCCAACCACACACACAAACACATTACCACACACACACGTTACATAAAAGTGATGCTCTTTGCTTATCAGCAACGAAGTGCATCCTTGTGTTACATAAACCTGAAAATGGTGAGCTAATGCTAAAGGCTTCAGGGGAGTATTTATCCCAGTTGTGTCTAGCCCAGTGTCATGGTAAAATTTAAACAGAAGCTTGTGTAAGGCTGTACAAGAAAATATGCATTTTCTTTCTTTCTTTCTCTCTCCCTCTCCGTGTCTGTCTGTCTGTCAATGAAGCCCCAAACTTTTGCCATGGTTTGTTGCCTCTTGTGGTGACACAACTGCACAGCATGTCTCTCCTGGAAACCAACCTCACATTTTTTGGGATATTTTTCTTCGTGTAATAGTCACAAAGAGGAAATCTCCTACCTGTCACGTTGTTTCTAGTGAAAACCAGGAGCAGGTTTCCCTCAGTAAACAAGCTGCTTTGGACTTTTCCTGGACCTGATCCCATCACACATCATCCTTCCCAGTTGTGTTGGAAATCACCGAGTTGATGTCATTGTGTTTATTTGCATTCCAACAGCCTGCCTCATGATGAAGTGATACTTATGTTGTAGATTCATCGTGCCAGACTGCTGAGACCTCCTGTAATATGCTGAGCACTGTGCTGTGCTGTATGATAACCAGTTGTTTAGCATGGCTCCAGATGGCCTGTGTGTTTCCACCAGCCTTGCAGGCGTTTTGTTTAATGATTTATCTCTTTTCCTGCTTCGATACTGTTAGAATTCGATGCAGCACAGCACCAGGGTGTTGCGGGGAGGGGGGCCAATGTTTTGTCACGCAGTGCTGTGCAGCCCTACAGGGGTTCAGCGCTGATAGCTGTAGAATGACTGTCCCATTCCACTCTCAATCTCATCTGCAGTGCTCCATTCTTCTTTGTTGTTCATATTGTTCACCTTGAATTGTTGTTGCGCTACTTTTGAATTCCGAGTTGTCTGATCATTTCTGTGAATACAAATTTCTTTTGAAGATAACATGAATTATACATGTGTTCCAACTTTGGGTGAACTTTTGCTGATTACTGCATATTTAACAGCTGCAACATAATTCAATCATGACCACTGTTTTCATAACACAGTCTGATTTATCATCAGCTCACTGTCAGCTCTTTCTTTTAGGTCAGTTCCAGGCTCAGTGCACACCCATGCCGCTGCCTGCCCTGGGCACCCAGAAAATCATCCAGGGCAATGGTACCAATGTGGGCACAGTCATTTCCCTGCAGTGCCCAGCCAAACACAAACTGGTAGGAAGAGAGCTGATGTGTGTCATGGGCACCAACAGCACCCACTGGGTGGGGGAAACCTACTGTAAACGTAAGTAGAAGCAGAGAACCGAAACAAAGACCCTGAAATGACAGTTAATATTGAAATAACAGGAAAGATTCTTCTGCTTTAGCGATATGCATATCACCTTATGAATCTATAACCAAAATGTGTGTGTGCGTGTGCGCGCGTGTGTGCGCGTGTGTGCGCGCGTGTGTGTGTGTGTGTGTGTGTGTGTGTGTGTGTGTGTGTGTGTGTGTTTGTGCAGATTAAATGTTCCAAATGCTTTTACTTGTAGAACTGCAGTGGCTGCAAAACTTCCCCTGAACTGTCTGTCTTGTCATTACTCTGAAGAGACGGAGTATATATGAAACATTATGTGATATGCATTGTGGTCATGGGCAATGTTACATGACGACCCTTAAGATAGTAGCCTCTTTGGCTCGCAATAATTAATGCTCCAGATTAGGTGAGAACACGTTTGAGAGAAAATAATTTGTTGCTCGGGGACAAAGCTCATTAAAGAAGAATATTAATGCTAATGCAGGGAGAGAAAAATAATTTCAAGCAGGTGTGCTTTTAGTCATTATTTTGTCGAGTGAGTGGAAAAGTAAGAGCAGGATCTTAATTATATTTCAGAATCAGTCATCATGGGAGAGAAGACGCTGTCTGATGTGAAACTGAAAGAAATTAAAAATGGAATTTATGTTTTCTTGTCCTTTCCGTGACGAGCTGGCAAGTGCACTTTGTTGGAAAATGACTTCTTATTTCCGCCAGTCTCCTCTGGTCACATGGCAATGAAAGAGTTGTGTCAGACTTTATCTGTAAATCCTCAGTTAAGTGATAACATTTATTTTGTGGTTTTTGAGTCTGGAAAGGAATTGTTATACATGGATTTTGCTGCATGATGACAGGAGTTGTCTAATACGTTGTGTGCATGACATGGAAATAAAGTCAATAATTCAGTCTTCCTCTCTCTCACTCCAGCTATGGCTCCCTACGAGGACTATGGCTTCCGTGTGGCTGTTTTGGCATCCATTGTAAGCTCAGCCATAATCCTCCTCATGTCCGTGGCCTTCATCACCTGCTGTTTGCTCGACTGCATCAAAGAGGACAAAAGGAAAGAGCAGGAGACGTGAGTGAGATGCAAGAAGAAGTACTCAGATTGTTTACTTAAAAGTACCAATAATGTAAAAGTTCCCTATTACAGGCCTTTGTTTAAAATCTAAAGATCTCAAAAGTAAAGCTACATTGATGTATGCTACATTACATTATATTATCAGACATCTTGTGTAAGTAGCAGTTGAGGTGGAGGTGGAGCTTCTGTTCACTGCCTTATAAAGTCAGGTCATTTAGTTCATTGGTTCGCTACCTGGGGGTCAGGCCCTCTCCAAAGGGTCACAAGATAAATCTGAGGGGTTGTGAGATGAATAAAGGGGTAGGAGAGGGGGAAAAACAGTTCTGCTACATAAATTTCTTTAATCTTTACTGTTTTAAAAAAGAAATATTTGATAATTACAACCCTTTGCACAAGTATTTACTGTAGGCTATATGTATCCATCTGGGAGGTTTAGTGAGGAAATTTGTCTTTGATGAAACTAACAACTCCCAGACATCTGAGCAATGACAAAATGCACTTAGTTACTTTCCATCACTTGAAGCACTGGGGGGAGAAAAACAAAGATGAGAGTCAGTTCGTTTCCTGTGAGGCATTTAGAAACTGAAATACTGACATGAAGCTTTAAATTGATTTCAACAGGGACTCGGATGTGTGGCAATGGGAGGAACAGGCCCAACATCAGGAGGACAACCGGTCTCGCTACAGCCATAAAGGCAGGAACAACAACAACAACACCCAGGAGAAGATGCTCCCCCTGTGGGACACCCACAACCCAGCCATGTGTGACAACATGCGAGCCTGCAGGTGAGACATGGAATGACTGTAGCTCAAATGCTGAAAAGGGGAGGAAAAAAAATTCCAGTGTCCCTGTAGACCAGCAGAACCATTAAAGATACACCCTCCTGTCTTTTCCTCCACAGATGTCATCAGGAATACGCCTATGGTCCCGTCTGCACATATAATGGCCCCACCGCTCTGCTTGCTGCTCTACCAGGGCATGACTATGACCAGCCTCTCTTACCACAAAACCCAGATTCTGCACAGATCTCTGGTCCACCTCAATACCCCGGACCTTCTCCGTCCTCTTACCAATCTACGAGCTCAGGCCTGGTCCAGATCTCAGCAGCAGGACCTGGTTTGGTGTGGCAGTATGGAAGACAGCAGAGCAGTTTGTCAGGAGCGAACCCGTCAACCACAGACGAGTCCAACACGAGGAATATAAACCCGGCCAAAGAATTTTCCATAAGGATCATATCGGTGTGAGGACATATTAATGAGGTGAATACCATCAGTCAAGAACTTGTTTAATGACCAAATAAGTACGACAGGGTCGACTTTATCAATGAGGACTACAGGAAGTAATCACTGAACATTCCTGCTCTTGTTGAAATTGTTATGTGTGCAGTTCTACACAGTGGGCTCTGTAGGCATACTGATCTGACAGACGCATGTGCCTTTTGTAAACTGTAATGGCACACTGCCCTCTGTCTGAAAAGGGAAGCCATTGCACTTTCAGGACACCAGCCTTTTTGGATGAGACTCGCTGTAATTAGAATGTCATGGGATTTCCTTGACCTTAATTGAGCTTAAATGAAATTGTTGTGATGAGGTTGAGGTTAACGATTAAGATGTCTATGGGGATATAGTTCACAACAGAAGGAAGAGGAGTGGAGCGACTGGAAAGCACTAGACTGGCATGTTTGTAAATATAATTTTTAAGGAATGTAATTCAATTAAAGACTTCTATTGACAATGAGTGAGACTGTATTGCAATGGAAAGAGGGCAATAGTGGAAATTTCTTTGTAAGGGATGAATGCAGATTTACAAGTCAACTTGATAAGGCCACATCACAGCGAGTTTGAATGTTCTGTGTCATGATGTAAAAGTAGGTGAGAAATTAAAGGAAAATGTTAATAAATGAGTGGAGAAACATAATGAATGCATTATCGCTTCCATACTGTGCATGAGCAATCAACTGTGGTTGATTTTGGATCGACGTGTTTGGCAGCACTCTAAGCTACCATCATGAGGGAATACATTTTGGAAGAATGGTATTCATCCTTCCAGTACAGTTTCACAACCTTAAAGAGTGTCTGTCAAGGTGGGTCACTGAAGCTGAAGCTGCCCTGGAGGCTTGTGGTGGCCCAGCACCTCACTAAGACACTTTATGTTGGTGTTTCCTTTAATCTGTCACCCATCTATAATTTATAGTCTACACAGGAATTCAAGAGAAATGGTGAGTGGATTCTAAGCAACGGAATATTATTATTATTATTATTATTATTATTATTATTATTATTATTATTATTATTATTATTATTATTGCCTGGCTAAATTGATAAAGTTCTGTCATTGCTAACAGAAGAAGGGAAGTAAATAAACTGATAAAAGACACCTCAACAGAAAGCTTAGCTGTAGCTGCTGTTGATAATCTGCCTGTCACTTCAGTCCACCGTCAGTCTGCGGCCTGATTATCGTCATGTGGCCCGGAGGTCAGTCATGTGACACCGGGCGGCGCAGCGGTCGAGCGTGCTGATGTAACGGGACCAGCAGGGACCGTCACACCGTGAAGAACAGGAAGTTTTTTTTTTACCGGGAGGCTGTCGGTCGGTTAAGCGAGTCCCTCACGCCGTTTGTTTGTCAGTATGACAGGTTTGTGAATCAAGGGTAAGATGTTTTGTCTTGTTGTGTATCATTTGCAGTAAACTCCGCGTGCTGTCTTCCAGGATACATAGGACCGGTGACCGCCCACAGAGCAGTGAGCGCGCTCCACCTGTTGCATAAAATTCACTGTTTTAAGTGTAATCTTAGCCATAGCGATGTAAATATCTTATTTTCGTCTTCATGTGGAGAATTATTCGGACGCTATTTCATAACACTCGAAGCAGCCTGGATTTCCTGTCAAAAAAAAATCCAGCCTAAAAATAAACCAGGGACAGTTTGATAGACAGGTCCATTTACATTCTGTTATTTAATACTTTATGGACTGCCATTTCCAGGGACCTCCAGGCCTTTATTAAAGATATATATGATTAAGCTCCTGCCTCTGTCAGTCACATTCAAATCCTGAGCTTGGTCTAATTTTTTCATAAAGAACTAGCATAAATCTGACATTGGGGTGAAGCAGTTTTATTTACCTTCGCTGGAACTATACATTGGCCTAGATAATTTGTTTGAAGCAAGATATTCTACCTCCATCTCGGTAATTGTATTGTGTGAAGAAGAACCAACAAACACACCGGAAAAACTATACAGATCAGACAACTGGATAATAAAATGTAACAAAAGACAAACTCTTATTTCACCAATCTCTAAGCTGCACAGTTTTGATTTGTTGCATCTCTACATTCTGTTGATCAGCTGAAACTGCACAGGTAAAGATTCACAACTCCTGTGGACCCCTTGAAAGACACTAGGATGTTTACCTCTACATGGCCTTTTTGTCATAATGCCCCCTACTATCCACTGTGCTCATGGAGCCTGCTGCTCTGATACCTCAGTGTTGATGATCTAATTTTAAAGCATGAGAATGAGTTCGGAAGGACATTGATGGTGAGGTGAAAGGAAAATGTGGGATTTGGTATTGCTAATAGGTAATATAATTAAATCAAGGCTGTATCTTTTTGCAAAGTACAATCTCAAAAAATGACCATCAGCACCTTTAACAGTCAACAAAGAACACAAGCACCTCACCGAACTGGTATTTACTGCAGGCCTCTCTGATTTTCTATTGTAACATCTTTCTGTTATTTATAACTCTGCGGACGTGATACTCACACATTACTGTGACCTGATTTTAGTATAGAACGTGGCCAAATGTACAATTCTGCAGCAAGTGTATTCACCTTTCTAAATAGGAGAATAAACCTCTTAGTCACTTATTTTCAGAGCAGGACTGATGCCAAGACCAGCTTACAAAGAAACTATTTAAGACTAGACATAAAATCTGCAGACCTCTGATTAGAGCTTTGTAACATGCTCTAATTGTAAAGGGTCATAAGCTGTTTCTGACCTTTCACAGGGTCCGGGGTTTAGAAATTAGGAATAAAGCTGATGCTGTTTATTACTCGTCTCTTCTTTAATGTCGTAATTTATGTCTTCGTCGGCTAGACATTGACTGTTACCATGAGCAGCTCCAGAGGGATGCACAGTTCCTGTGCTCAGATCCGAGGATGGACACTGAACTTGTTGACAGACTTGTGCTGCAGCTGAACAGGATATACCCCCAGATACTCATTGACAAGGAAGCACATAAGGTCATTACAGATAAAATATGGTAATGACAAAAATCTGCTAATTTTGAATTGGTATGTGCAGTGATTCCACGTAGCATGTGTCTCCCTGCAGTTCAGGAACCTGAGTATACCCACCAAGGTGCGGTTAGCTGAGCTGCTGAAGCACCTGCACTGGAAGGGGGAGGAGGCGTGTCATGAATTCTACAGAGGGCTTCACATTCACGCTGAGGACGTCTACTCCAGCCTGCCCACCAGAGTCAGACAAAGAGGTAAAACACTGAGCAAGGCTTCTCAGGCGTTTTAGTGGCTGAAGATTGCAAAGTCTAACTGCAGTCAGGTGAGGACGATCTCTACTCAAAAGCTGTGGCCCTGCAGACTCACATCTGTATGTGTTTTTGAGATGTACTTCAGTACAGAAATATCTTGCAGTAGTTTAGTGGGGAGATAAAATTAAGTGTTCTGCAGAATGTGAGCAGGTTTTATATATAGCACACTGTCTATAATGACAAAAAGTAGCTCCTGGTAAATAAAGCCAGAGTTCCAAAAGTGTGTGTGTGTGTGTGTGTGTGTGTGTGCGTGTGCGTGTGCGTGTGCGCGCGTGTGTGTGCGCGTGTGTGTGTGTGTGTGCGCATGTGTGTGTGCGCGTGCGTGCGTGGAATAGTCATATCCCATTGTTCAAACACATCATCTCATGGGTTTCAGAAACTGTGTGTTCATCATTTTCTAAAATACCTGTGCATAATATAATTTAAGTAATTACACCGACACATTACCAGGCAGAAAAGCTTCTCTCTGCTTACACTAGTTGTGTTGTCTGTATTATTTCATCTTTCTGTAAGTGCACCTCTTACTTATTCTTTCATGTTTCAAGATTATTTTATCCAGTGTGTTTTGAGTGAGACATAAAAATCTCACTAGCAACATTCCTGGTGTCCAATAATGGTGGGCCCCCCTGCTGTGTAATTGCCCTGTCTGGCCTTAGTTAGGTTTATCCTATTTAAGATACAGAGAGAAGCCAATGTGCTGCCTGGACTGCAGCTTACGTTGTGGATCCAACACTTTGCAGGCTGTTATTTACAGTGTGGTGTTTACCCATAAACCATTTTTACTTTCTGTTATAGAGATGGCAGACCCGAAACAGACTAAAAATGTGGCAGTCCTCCCAGAGCGATTTGTGCTTAACGACAGAGGTAAACCTGATCAAGTAGAGCAGTAGAGAAATACATATTTTTTTCTCTTTTTCATTTATATTTTCAAGTTAAATTGCAAATCTAGGTATTTGCTACTTGAGTGTTGGTGTAACAGAAAGGTCCATACTGGTGGTTTTGCAAATTATAGTCCAGTTACTATAGTAGACTTTACAATACCAATGATCTGTTTTCCATTTTAATTTTAGAGCAATATTAAAATCTAGGTAATCCATCACATTAGGCAATCAATCATCTTTACTTTATGTTGTCATCATGTAGAGATGCAGCTACGAGCAGGAACTAATATGCTTCCTCTCTGGTGGTCTACTAAAAAACAACCATGTTAATCCAAGAAAGCACAAAATTCACATTAATCATTTCTCAGTAGCCATGATTGATTTCATATAGACCTAACAGATTTATATTTTATTTGAATCCAAGACAGCAGACCTCATAAATGCATTGGGCTTAGCAGCCATCTATCAAACCTGAATGCCCCTGCATTAAACAGCCTTCTTGCAGATAGTGAACCCATTCTTATACAGGCAGTGTCCGACCTAAACTATTCTGTTACTTTATTCTGTTTATTAATTTAGCTGTTTTTGTGTTGTTTTCATGTTCATTTTTAAACACAACAGCACAAATATTGTCAAGTCAAAGTTTATTTAAAGTGCAATGTGTCTCAACACACTTTACAGAGTGAAGAACTAACAAACAAGACAACTGATTGATTACATATACAGTCAAACAAGATTGGTATGAACTTAAACTTGTGGCTGGGTGAAAAGTTAGTTAGTTAATTCTCAAAACAAATGTTACACTTTGGGAAATGGTGGATAGTAGTGCAACGTTATAATAATTTATTGTTAATGGGCCAAAACAAGCCTTTAATCTGCATGTTTGATTCCTTTTGTAGGCATTTATCACTACCAGGGTGCTAGGGTGTTTTTTTTTAAGTTGTGTGCATACACTTTGTGTGAGTGTGTGTCAGGGTGCCTCCGTACCCCTCACTGATCCACAGATAAGCCCCTTAAGCCCAACTAAGCTTTGTTCTTCAGCAAACGTGGATGTCTGCTGAACCTTTTAACCCCTCGAATCAGAATGTGGGCCCCACTGCTCTGCTCTTTTCCACCATTCATCATCCCATTACATTCAGTGCTCTGGCTTTGTGGGTCAGTTAAGCTCATATGTAAACCCCCACCCCCCCACTCCAAAACAGCTTCCTCTGTCCTGCATTCCTTTGAACAGTCAGGGGCACATCCACTGGGTCAAAGGTATGTCAACAGGGAAATGGGTCATCAGCTATGTAGTGAGACACCGACTCCCAGTCATACAAAGAAATTACAGTTTGTTTAGTCTGTGAACAACAAGACAGCTGTGTTTTCATAGAGCAGCTTTGGACTCTTGACCGTTGCCATATACTCATACATTTCAGTTTGCTTTCGTCATTTAATTTTTTTTACTCAAATCCTTTTTAAAAGGAAGAAATCAACCCAATATTCACATTTATTACTGATCCAATATTTCTGTGTATATAGGTTTTATTTATCTAATAGTCAGTGATGAGTGAAATGTATCTCTTCTCTTTCCTTTGGCAGGACCAGTGTTCTTCCTGAGCTGTTTCAGTTTTGTAGTTGGTATTGCAATGCTCTACTATTGCGGAGGTGAGTCACACAGAGTGATGGAGAAGTGCTCGGTCTTATGTCTCACTGGCTTTTGAATATCACAAATTACCAGTGTATAAAATCATCTAAAGCCCTTCTACCTCTTCAATTACATATGTAAACCACTCTTTCCATATTTCTTAAAACTCCTTTGTTGCCTCTCTTTATATCCACAGAAGGTGAGACACTGAGATGCACTGGTCCGTTTCTTCACTGTTCTGCAGCAAGACTCAGTAAAGGTGCTAAAGATGTTTTCATTACTTGTGCTGAGGTTGGAAAGGAGAACAAATGAGACTGTTAATGTGCTGTGAATGCTTAAGAACTAGCCCTGTGAGAAGAACAAGCCATGAAATTTGCCACTTTGCTATGCCAAACTCATGTATGCTTTCAGAGCTATAAAGTTTTAAACAAGTACTTACTCATATGTTTTTTTTAATCTCTGAGAAGCTGAAATTAACACAACTCATTCTCTCACCAATTCACATAGCTGGCATTTCTTAAAATGGAAAAAAGCGTAATGTTCTCCCATAGTATGCATGAGTCTTGTGTATTGTGTATAGAGCTAATATTTGTAGTCACTTTTTCAGCTAAAGTAAAGAATAATATTAACTGACTGTGACTGACTAAGTGCAGGGGCTTTTACAAAACTTGAATTTGTCAGTGCTGTGTATGTAAACTCATACTATACTACAGTTTCTTAAATACACAGCACATATTCTCACCAGCTCGCCCACTTTCAGTGCCTTCTAATACTGTGATAAAGAGACTGACTAAAGTGCACTATTACAATGTTCAACCTTTGCTCAAATAAAGCACAAAACTTTTTTTTGACATCACCTGGAGTTGCATCTTATTTGTAATCTAGTATGACAAAGACTTGACAGATATTCATTTATTAGCTTCAGATATACTGTATGGTGTTACATTCAGAGAGGAAATTCACAGTAATGACTAGTACAGCGATTAACTTTCCTAGGCTCCTGTCTGGGACTGTCTCCTACTAGACTATGATGCTAGCTTGTATTGTCAGCATGAAATGGAGATGATGATAAAACATTCATGTCAGTGATTGAAGTGCATGAATAAATGCACTAGAGGGCACTGCTCCCTCATTCAGTGCTGCAAAGTGGGAAAAAAAGGATGATGGAAAATGTTCTGCTGTGCTAAAACAATGACAATGGGGAGCAAGAGACAGCCCTCGTTAATTAATAATGACAATCAAATTGATTGAATTAGTAAAGTCAACTTAATTAAATGCTACATTAAATGCTGCTTACTTGACTGTTCAAAGACTTGAAAGCGGGGTGGATGCATTTCATACTCACTTGAAGCACTTCCAAGGTTAAAATAATCAATCAGTGGGAAAACGACATCAGCTAAAATGGTATGTAAAGTGCAGCTCTGGAGGAAGGCACAGGTGTCTGATCTCGGGAGATCTGCGGTATTGAGCAGCACTTCTCCATCTCTGTCTTCTCTGCAGAGAGAGAGCAACAGAGGAGAGAGGAGGGATGGGGAGGTGCTAAAGGGGGTTGGAAGTGTCACCAGGGTGATTGTTCAGTTCGAATGCTGGCATCCACATTCCCACGAGAGGGAGAGAGCTATTAATAGTGCTTCTTCACGAGGACCTAAAACTCCTCGTTGCATCCGCAGATGTTTCGACCTCCCACTGAGGCAGTTTGCTAAACTTTCAGGACTGGGATGGCGCCAGAAGCATAGGAGCCAAATATATACATTATGTATATATATCAGTCTACAGATCTGCCCTGAGTGGAGCTGTATGTGTCATCAATCTGGCTCTCTGCTCGTCTGGCTGTTTCCACGGTTACCAATGATAGTTGTGGAGGAGGAGAAGGAAAAGATTGTGACGTTGGTTTGTCATCTGAAAGATGCTTTGTCACAATCACGTTGAAGAGATTATAGATAGGAACATGAATATTCTTCAGGTATTGAACAGATAATTATGTGAAACAGACTGCTTTTGTATTATTTTGTTAAGCCACTGAAGTGTATAAAATGCGCATTTGCTTGGCTCTAATTGGGGTTTCAGTGACATAGCTGTAACACAGTCTAATTAAGGCTTCCATTTTAACAAGCAGTTCTGCTGGGGTCCGTGCTGTGTTGACTCTGACTCACCAGCTGCTGTTGGTCCAGAGAACCACAGACACACTCCAGCTTTGCGCATAGCACGGGGAGTCATGGCTCAACCAAACATTGTTATAATTGAATGTTAGGCATGACGCCTGTGGTTGAGGACAGATGTGTCGGTACGGTTAAAGCTGTGGAGCTGTGGGTCAGAGTTTTGAGTCAGATGAGGCACACCCTGCTCTGCATACATGTGCTCAGCAGACCTGTCAAACCTCCTGGCCCGAGTCGTCTGGAAAAGCACCATGACATCTTGTTCGAACGTCATCAGCGCGATTAAAAATTGAACCCTGTTCAGCTGTCAGCATTTGTGTGTGTGTGTGTGTGTATATGTGACTGTGGTTGTTGCATTTGTGTCTGGCCAGTGCGTGGGGTCACTCTCGGGCAGTGAAGGAGACAGACAGTGTGAGGTCACATGTGCCTCACTGCTGTTGTCTCCATTTTCCTGTTTGTCCACTAGGAACAAATGTTGTGTTGTTTACATACCAGACTCCTTTGTCAATTTGCCTGTTTCTCTCTTGTTCGCTGTCTTTTTCTCTGCGCCTGCAGCAGTGTAGCACAATGATTTTTTAGTTAAAGAAAAGTTGTTGGATTTTGTTTGAGTTGTTTTCCGGTGGAAATTTCTCTGTGAGCCTGGAGAGGTCAGTGTGTTTGTAGGTCAGGTAGGTGATTGTGAAGGTCATGTCAGGGGAGGACCAAAAACTTGCTGACTCCATGGATGTCTATAGGAACAAACTGCACAGTAAGGCAAGAGAGAAAATATCTATTTGAATAGAGAGAGTGGAGCAGAGAAAGAGCGTGAAAAGAAAGAATCTATGTGACTGGCAAAAATAGAAAGAATACCTGTGTGTGTTCTTGGTCAGTTACTGCGGTTTGGCCGGTGGACCCCGAAGGCCGTGATGAAGACGTTGACTACCACGATGATAAAAACCAGGACTGTGGCCAAGTTTTCCATAGTGTTCAGCCTCCATTGCTTTTGCTCATCATTCAGGTTCCACCGAACTGTGGACAAAGCCAGGAAACCAACTTCAACAACACACAAACACACACTCAATGAATGTCTATTAAAACATCAGCAATCCACTTTATTCTGGGACCCAAGCCAACTCATTATGACAAACAGATATACTGTCAGTCATAAATCCACATTTACTTAATTCTGGTTTCAGAGAACTCTTGTGTTCATGAGTGATCCCACAAAAATGCAGTGTATCAGATATTTCATTTTGACAAGGGCACATGAGGATAATGCAGTAATGTGATTCAGCTTTTCACTGATCAGCTAGTTGTTGGAACCACAGATGAGTGGGGAAAAAAACTCTTTCACTCTATGTCAATCCAACATAAAACCGCTCGGGCTGCCACTTTCTAATAAGACATAATTTATAAAGGGTTTGTTCTAATTAATCATTCCTTATTGCTTTATTGATCAGCTTAAATCCATTGATAAAAACAACTTTGGTGTTGGCTGTATAACTAATGAAATAAAGTGCCTTCCAACCAGTGGTGCCATTAACACATAATGTGTCTTTACTTTCTGTGTTAAAAATCCAAATACTTATGATTTAAGGCATCAGTCTATATTATTGTGGATTCAATAATGTTGCACAAGGAAAGACAAATGGCATCTGACTCAAAGCACACAGGAAGAACAATACAGGAAAGAGAGAAAATGATCAAGGGAAGCTTTTATTTCCTGTATAACAATGCTTCATTTCATCTGTGCTTTTTTCACCCCTTGATCTAAACAAAATGACACAGAAACAACTGATCCACGTTGTAATAATTGATTTTTATTACTAAACAAAGTCGTCATTCGTCATCACAGGGACTGCCCTATGAATAATGTTAAAATTGAGGTGTGATCAGCGAAGTGTGTGTGTATGGGGGAGTGTACAGTAGCCGTGAATCACAAGCACATGTTCTGTGTACGTGTGTGTATGTGTGTATTTGTGGGAGATTACCAAAGGTTAAATGGTGTAAAGACCCCGCCTGGCTGTGTGTGTGTGTGATCTGCCTTGGGTGGGGTGGGTTGGGGTTGGGGTAGGAGGTGGGGGTGGGTGGTATGTAGGCCACTCACATCACGCACTACTGGCTCCATTAGACAGAGCTGGAACCAAGAGAGAGGGAGAATGAGGGAGGGGAGGCAGAGAGGGTAGCGGGGTTCAGAACAGTCAAAGAAAATGAAAGAAGAGGAATGAAAAGAGCAATGAGAATGAGATGTGTTTGATATTCTGGTGGAGACAAAGAGGAAGGGGGGGGGTGTAGGGGGGCCAGTGAAGTCAGAGGATTTGGTGGATGGAGGGCGGGTCGAAGGGGGCATTTGTTCATGAATGTGTGATGCCTCTCACATGCTTACCAGCCTTCTTTCTGACATGTGATCCTAAAATGCATAGAAAAACTTGTCTTATAGTTAATTTTGATTGATTATAATTAACAATGATTTTTTAAAACACAGAACAAATTTATCGACTGGTAAATACTTAATATCCCTATTGTGGAAATATATAATAAGAGAGTTTTAAGTAAAAGTGAAACTAAACCAACCATTAATTGGGGTGTGTCCTAAAATATCTGATTCATAACTGAATATTTTTTAGGTCATTATTGAAAGAGGAGAGGAAGAGTATATATATGGAGTGATAACATTTCCGGCATGGAAAGGACATGACAAATATTCTTTTATTTTTCTCCTCCTGCTGCAGCTGAGATGAGTCAGTGTGACCTGGCAAAAGTTCACTGTCCTGCTGTTCAGTCTGTCAGAGCAAAATGAACTGCAGCCTCGCCTGCACCGGTGCACCTCATCCAAACTCATCTTCCCCTCTTCACAGACCTGTTTTCTTAAACCCCAGTTGTGGCTGTTGAATACAGACTTCCTCAAGTTGGATCTCTGGATGTGTGGATATCCGGTGCTTTCACGATTAGTTTGCCCTTTCTTTGGCCATTTCTATTTACTCCAAGACATGTGCACCACACCACATGTATTGGCACATTTACGCACAACAGAGAGATAAAAAACAACCTCTCTCCCATTCCCTTGACTCCCACAAGTGCTGACAGCAGCACTAAAACCAAGTGAACTCTGACCTGGTGTCAGGTCTGGTTGCCATGGTTACAGATAGAGTCCAGCTGGTAATGGGTTGTTTGTCAGGAGTCAGTGGACTTGACATTGATGAAGGGGGGATGCATGGTAGGGCAAAAGGTGGCATATGGGAGGCTTCAATCTTGCTAAAGGACAGGGTGGAGGGGATGAAGCACGAAGGGCAGGTGAAGGTTGAGAGATGTGAGGCTTGCCAGACAACAAAGAAGACACTGCTACAACAAAAGGGCTCAGGCTCTGTTAAATTTCTCACCTATGAAGATAAGCAGCACCCCGACTGTGAGCTGCAGACCGAGGGAGATGCTGATTAGGGTGACGACGGGGGTGTAAAAGGAAAAGTTTGGTCCCTGCTCCAGCACCGCCTTTAGCTGGGAGGCGTTAGCCATCAGTAGAGCCACATCCAGCATGCTCTCAGCTGCACTCTTCTTATTGGCGTACTGGTTCATGTTCAGCTGGCTGCTGGGCCAAACATCTGGATGTGAAGCCTGGGGATAGAAGAAAGTAATCGACACAGAGATAATGTTTATGGCTCTGAGATAATGCCTGGAAGGAGAATGCCTCGAAATAAACAGAAAAGGCATGCTCTGTGCTGCGCTGTGTTCTCCCAATAGATCAACAAGGCAGCTTGTTGATGAGACTAGCAGTAATTTTTTGCGCTTACTGCACATTGATGGTGAGAATCTGGTTATCATTCTGACCTAATTAGCACAACAAGCAGCTCTTACAGAGGAGTGACCTTTGAAAACAGAGCTATTACTACAGCAAAGAGACACTGTCACACTGGTAACATGTGCAGTGTTCAAGGCTTACCACTTAGTTCTGGTTTCAAACAATCACATTCAGTCTGGACTTTATCTTGTTCCTTGCTAACGTCAAAAGTCAGTGAGCTCTGACCATATTATACTGCATGTGTTGCTGTGAGCTGCACTTTCAGTCCCCTATTCTACTATTTGTTGACTTTTCAAATCAAAGCGGTGTGTGTGACTACTCATGGTCTTGTGTTTGCAAAGATACAGGTAGTGAATGACACTGTTGCTGCTCATATCCCTGCCTCTTGGGGCAGGATTACAGAGCCACCTGGATAACTGCACTGAGTGAAAGTTACCTCATTAATCCCCCTTTTTCTCAGTGCCAACATTTTACTTATATATCGGGTAGCTAATGACATGCACTCAAACACACACACAGTAAATTATTTATTATATCACATGCGCTATATACTGTATATTAGACCGTATCCTTTCTGTGAGAGATCAATGGGTGATAAATAAAAGCATTTAATAAAAAATAAGTGTTCATTTTAAGGTGATTTTTAAAACCTATTGATTCTTGTGTGGGTGATGATTATGTAACAAAAGATTAGGTAGGATTTGTGCATGTGTGTCCACTCCATCCCAGTGGACTCTGTACCGTATAGAGAAAAACAGCAGGTGCTGGATAAACAGTCTGCTTGGAGATAAATAAGAAATAGCTCTCTTTTAAATGATGAGAACACATTTTCTCTTGGAGTACTGTTGCTGAATGAAAATCCACTTGGACCTACTGTCCAGCGAAGCGATGCCTGGCTTGAGCACCATCACTGAAGAGTCGATCATGTCAAGGCCAAAACCTTTTTCGCCTTCTGTGAACATGAAATAATCAGCAGTGCGCTCGCAGTATTTTCCTCAACAGTGAAGCCTTCCCTTTCTCTCACAACACACCCCTGCAGCTGCCGAAAGCATAGTTTGTCAGAGATTAACCAAACCACAGAGCTGGTACAAACTGTCTTCCCTCTGCTCCAGGGATAGAGACAAAAAGAGACTGGAAGAGCTGCACCCTCTAATTTGCTACAGGGTAGGCTTCAGCTGAATTACAATGTCTTTAGGAGATTCACAACAATCAACTGGCATGGTTAAGTTGATGTATGAGGGGGAAGTACAAGCTGAACCATAGGTGTGGTTTATGGGGCTTGAAGAAGAAGAACATGTACTCCTGTGGCAGTAGTTATTTTGATGAGGTTGTTTTTTTTCACTCCTGTGATAACCACTGGACAAACCATGTTTAATTCTCTTAATAAGCCATCGCTTTTTAGGACATGGATTACATGTGTCTCCGGCCAAGTTCTTCATCCGGTGGCGTACCCATCGCTGTAGGTTTTATAATTTGGCATAACTTCACGTGAACACTGCAGAGAAATTCTCGCAACATCCAGCAAACCTTCAAAAAAAAAAAAAAAAAAGATGTCTCTGTGGGCTTTCTTCAAATCCTTTTCACTCAGCGCCATAATGCCCCGCGGTACGACTCATATTAAACAGCTCTTCAAAACATGTTTCCCTACATTCCACGGGAAAAGCAATGTGGTGTGGTGTAGTGCTCTTGTGACTGTGATTTGTGCCAAACGCCACAAATGGCACACAGTCATGACGTGTCAGGGTCAGCCATTCTGCTCTCAAACACTAACACAGGCTTTTCAAAGACAGCCCTTTATCCCAGAGTCAACAGGCCACAGTGAGATAATGCTTGTTGTGAGATCATAGGGTGGAAACGTGCAGTCAATATGTCTAGAAACACAGCAGATGAATTTTCTCCAAAATTCACCAACAAACATAATGAACTTTTACTCGTGTATACGATACTTGTATTGTGTACACACTAGGCCAAGATACAGAGGCCACCAACTCAGTCAGTCCAAGCTTTTTGTCATGATTAATCCTGCTGTCTACTCATATCATATGGCTGAGAATATAAGGCAATGACTAATCACAGCAGAGGAGACATGTAGAACAAAAAGATAGTGAATATAGGCCATGGTATGTCACACTGTACTGTCACATGGGGTTTAAAAAAAAAAGAGGAAACATGCTTCTCGACACGTGCAGGCTAATCAAGCTTTCATTTGGATAATAGGTCAAAGTGAAAAACATGGAAGATACAGTAACTCAACATTTGCATATTTGCACTGACTTTGGTTTCCCCATTTGAAAAACAGAGTGCTTGTCAGTCATCCGGCCATTACAGATCTATTGTTATTCAGCACAAACTAAAACCAAAAGTTCTCATTAAGGCAATCGTTCCGTACTGGTCCCAGGTTTCAGCGCTTATTTTTGTGATGAATTATTCACACTGCATTCCTTGTCTGAAACAGACTCAGGGGACACACTGAGCAGAGAAAGGGAGGAGGATTTGAGGGGGGAGGAAGACAAGGAGAGATAGAAAAGTTGTTTGAATCTGTAATAACTCTCTTTAATGCATCACAGTGGGATAACAGATAGATTCATGTAATTATATTTCACATAGCCCTCTTCCTGCAGAATCACATCAGGTGCCACTCATGTTACAGTATGTGGAGAAGGGAACTTGATGCAAATTAAATCAGATAATCAAATCATTTATTTATAGAGGATCTCTTAAACAGATTAATGTTGTCCAAAGTGTTGTACTGACAAATTAATTTTATTTAATTATTAAATGCATAAATAAAACAAAATAATCAAATAAATATTTTTTAGGAAATATTCACATATGATATTTTACTGTTTTAGTCCTACCATTGAATACTATATTTTATAGTATAGTAATCATAGTTACAATAACTTTGATGTAGACTGTGATAAGCATCTTCTAAAAAGCATTTAAAAAGTAAATTGAAGAGAAAATCTGATCTGTCTGGGTATCACACGTGGAAAATGCAGAAAATCACAGGGACACAGACAGAGATTTAAACTGGTGCTGATTCATGCAGTGCTTTAAAAACAACAGCCACCCACTTCCCCTTCGCTCATGAGTGAATGAAATTGTGCCCCATCATAAATAGCTACCTATATGTCTGTCCCATAGCAAGCCGCATTGCATCTGGAAAGGCTAAAACCTCTAGATTCCACAGATTGAATCCAAACTTTAAACCTAACTGAACCACAAAAAACTGACTTTCATTGTGTATTCACTAAAGTTTTGATTCAAGCAAAAGAAATGAACTCACCTAATCCTAAACTTTTCCCACATCGTCACACTGACTGATTACAGTTAAGCTAAATACCTGCATGTCAGGTACTGAGAGATGACTATTGTATTGTACCACTAAGCTCTGCCTCTGCCATGTGGAAATCTCCTTGCAGCAGCAGTGCATGACACCACTTATGACATGGTGAGACCCTGCGTTTAGCATTTAGTTAATTGAAGTTGCTGCTGTTCACTAACATGATGAAAAAGCAAATGAATTTGCATCAGTAACTGCAAGGGTGTGTGTTTCCCTTCCTTGTGTGTGTGGGGTTTTTTTATACATCAGCACTTCCTTGCTTTCCATCCATCATGTCCTATCAGCAGCCTCCCTTTCTCACTCACCTCAAACTCTGGCCCTCCTCCAGATGAGGATCGACCCAAGTGTAAATCTAATTTCCATGATTCTCTGTAGGGCCTATAGTTTTACAGCCTCATGCAGTGCAAAGCAAACATGGCTGTTTCAGATCATAGTCTATCCTGTTATGACAGAAGTGTGCAGCGTAAAACCTACTGATCTCAATAAAAAGACAAAGGGACATGTTCAAGAATGCGCTATAGTGCTGTGCAGAAATCTGACGCAGAATCTGATTAGTCTTGGATTTCAGTGTAACACTGAGGCAGACATTAAAAGCCTGTGGAAAGTCTACATAGAAGATTCTAACTCCACAAAACAACCATGGATTGATTCCGTTCTCACTGACTCCCACTGGTGGGAGACACATTGTAAATGAAACCAATTGCTCATTTTATCGAGCGTAAGGGTATTACATTCTGCATCTGTTGGCTGAGCTCCGACAGTCACAAAGAAGTATCTGGCTGCAAGGGTCACTCTCTCTCTTCCTCCCCCCTTCTTCCTCAAACACACACACACTCATCTATCTGACATTAAATGGTGCTATTAAGACAGCGACTATGGCGATGACACAGTGAAGACCATTTCCTTGCCCTGTAAAACTGGACACAGCTCTGGACTACTGTATATTGCAATTACTTGTCAAATGGCAACTTCAATCGCCACATAAAACACAATAAACACTCCTTGTCCTGCAACAATCTAGTTGTGGCATGCAGTAGGATGACATTATGTAAAAGTAAAGCTGTGTGTATGTGCATGTGTTTGTGTGTGGATTTTGGCCAGGGACGTGGAAACAAAGGAGGGCATTCATTATTTATAAGGTCACTCAGGTGCCAACAATGCTTCACTCCTCAACTGAGCCAGACCGTCATCTGACCCAGCATGCCTGCAACTGACATGAAGATCCCCATTTAAATGTTTTCCCTTTGTTGATTTGTTTCTATGTGGACATGCACTACATTGCGCTCAGCATAATTTCTCTTCTGCACAGTTCATACATATAGTTTTTTTCACCTCATATGGATACTTTAACACGATCACCTTCCATTAAAATGCAGCAATGCAACACCCCTTCGCCAAAGCCAAACAGCTTTGGAACTTATTGTATGACTGCTGCATTAAATCCAAATTCATTTACCTAATGTTCTTTGTGCCCATCTCCATGCAATTGTTTGGCACTTGTTGGATTTTCTCTGTGATTGTATATCTATGACCCCAATGCTTTACTTACATTCTCCACTCCACTCTACAACTGTTTGCAAGAAAGTAAGAATGATAAACTCTTGAGAAAAATTGCATCCCGGCTACACTGCTGATGTGTTTTTCATTTTTTGCAATTTTAATTTGTGCCGCCTACAATTTACCAAATTCTACTTCAAACACCAGGCTCACGTACCAGTATGGTACAATGCGGTATTCCCATGTTTTCGTTACGTTAAAAATGCTCTCAAAAATCTCACCTCAGTTCCACTTCTCCTGTTGCTGTTGCTGCTGCTGATGTTCATCATTTTCCTATGCGTATGCTACTGCACCTCACCGGCAGACTGCAGCTCTGACAAATTGAGCTGCAAAGTGGATCCTGATATAGGGGAAGAGAAAACAGCACCTGCAGGCCTCCTGAACATAATATCAGATGCATATGCAGTTATTTTATTATGGTGCCACAACAACAACAACAACAGTGATAATATCTTTATATCTTTTCTTTTTTTAGATAATTGTCTTGTGCGTGTTGCTGTTAAGCTCTGAGTGAGACAAATGGTTGATCTAAAGGGCGTGAAAGATTTAGTTTTTTAGCAGATGATTTGTCATTTATTGCGTTAACTCCAAAAATGTGCTGGTCTTTTCATGTGAAATGTGTGTCACTTTTGCTGTTGAGTAGTCCAGCAGTATAGGCTCTCTGTGGTGTCCCACCGTGCTGTGTGATTGGCCGATTACCTCCAGTCGTTACCAGGGGCGTGGAACCAAGCGAGCTGAATGGGAAACACATTTGTGCGCCTCACCGATGTATTAAACCTAAAAGGGAGAGACGATGACAAGCGAAAACAGTTTTACACGTAAAATAATTTCCTAAGAGGCGGACAGGCAAACTAAAATTCCCGGTGTCTTAAAGCGGCCTGACTGCTCTTTAACTACAGGCTCCGCATACAGCAGCCGCGGAGAAACAGTGGAGAGACTCGGCATCGTCAGCTGCTGTATCTGCAACCGAAGAGAGGGATGCGAGGACTTGAAAAGAGATAAATAAAACGTATTCGTGATTTTTCCCCTCGTCATTATGGGGTCTATGTTCAGTTAGCAAACGGCGAGTTGAACCTGAATTTGTTTGCGGCCGTTGGGCGAAGCTGTAAGCCCGTGAAAATGAGGATAATATGCAGATAGGGCGTTTTTAAAGTCCACCTTTTGTCGTGGACGGTCGGCTAACGTTAGCGAGGTTTCACTGGACTTGGCAGGTTTGCGTGTGCTGTGTATCGCTAGCGTTAGTTTAGCCGAGGATATTTGACCGGTTTTCTTCGCTTTTTTTTGAAGTAGGTAAGTCCTATCTGTGTTTAATGTAACTGTTGTGCGAGTGCTTGGAGACTGATTAATATATACTGGTTGCTGGAGGCTAATTTAACCCTAGTAAACTTAGTTCTGAGACGTCAAACTTAACGTTAACTTGTGTCGTCAGAGCCAGCTTGCTAGTCTTTCTATCACCTGAACGACGATGGCTTTAGCTAACAATGTATTTTTTAACTCGCGGGCATGTCTTTTCATCCACCTGCTTTTACTGACACCAACTACCTTAAACAACGTACTAACGGACGCCCATAAACCCAATTTATAGATTCAGCACTGGCTTGCATATCGGTAATTGTTGGGTTTAGTTTCACTAACTGGCAACATTTCTTTTGCTCTCATAGCTCTTCTTATCGGATGAAATCTCGTCTATGCCATCCATCCCGGTGTTGTTAGGGGCCTCTGCTGGCAAACTGCGTCACCGAGTGGGCGCTGCAGGTATCCATCTCTAAATCTGCATGTTGGGAAGTCTAGCCATGGCACGAATGACCTGGAAACCAAAGTGACTGAACTTTTAAATCACCATGGAGCCGGAGTCTAATTCACACTCCGGGGCCCACCAAGACCTGAAATATCCATCCGTACCCAACTCTCAGTGTGAACTGGCCATGGGTGATGGAAATATCAGTCTTGTGGACTCACTAGTGAGGGGTGGGAGTGACCCCAGTGCATACCCCTCATCCAGCTATCAGAGGAATGTGCATCAGAGATTCATCAGGAGAAGTCTGTGGTTCTCGGACACAGATGAGCAGGCCTTTGAAGCACCTGAATGTGATAACAGGAGTAAGATCCTAAACATAAACCTGCGAACAATAGTGGACAGGACTCTGGGGACTAGTTGTGGGGTACAAGAGGGTTCCAGCACTGAAAGTCAAGGTGGGCAAAAAGACAGTGCAACAGAGAGCGCCAGTGCCGAGGAAGAGAAGGAAAAAGGTGGAGATGCATTAAATGTTACATGCAGCGATGGTGCTAAAACTGCTATCAAGGCAGCCAGTGAGGAGAATGAGGAAGAAGCAGAGATGAAAGCAGTCTCCACATCTCCAGGAGGACGGTTCCTCAAATTTGACATTGAGCTGGGGAGAGGGTCCTTCAAGACGGTTTACAAGGGCCTGGACACTGAGACCTGGGTGGAGGTTGCCTGGTGTGAGCTGCAGGTAAAGTACTAAAGTTGTCCAACTGATTTACAGTCTGTCTCTCTGTGACACCCAAGCATAGTGCCAGTTAAAAGGGTAGACAAAATTCAGCAGTCACATATAGGTTTAAAGAGGCCCTTTTTTCCTAATTCTTATATGTGCTGATGGGCATGGGAGACACTTAAAACAACAATGTAATTTTGTTTTAGAAATTTATTGAAATATTTAAAATAACCATTTTTACTTTTTTTTCTCTACAAAAAATACATGCAAGTTGTTTTTCTGTCAATCAGTGATTTATATGAGTGGTGGAATGCCTGACTCCCACAGGAAGCCCAGTCTCTGTGCTAGTGTAGGTTCACGCATCATGATAGTGTAATGGTGATGTCTTCAGGGAGCTGTCAATCAACCAGAGTCTCATGAGGGAATCCGCTAAATTGCTAATGGTTTATCAGTAAATTTTAAATGGTTTACACAGGAAAACTGATTGACTAGCATTCGCTGCTGACGTGGAGATCCATGCCACCACTGAAGTATAGTGATCAGCAGTTTTGCAAATGCACTAGGAGAGTCTATCTAGTCTTGCATTACACACACAAGAAAATCACCAGCTTAGACTGTGCGAAGGTATTAACTAATTATTTCCGTCCTTTGGAGACTGCAGCAGGGATTATCTCTGTCTCCCTCTCCCTCTCTTGGGCTTAAGGGGGCCTACTGTAAGCATGACTGGCCCCCCTCAAAGAAAGAAAACCTGTACTGTGATTTTGTTTTTCTTTCACCAGTCAGATTAATATAGTTAAGGATTCATTTTACATTCAACCATCCTTCATTTTTGCTCTAGTCATTTGCCTGGCTGACAATGTAATGACACAGAACACAGTTATTGGAGTGGACAGTGCAGGGGATGCTTGTGTGCGCTCTGTCCCAGCAGTGTGTCTGTATGTTATGAGCTGTGCTACTCCTTGC
Organism: Seriola lalandi dorsalis; assembly: GCF_002814215.2. Taxonomy (NCBI): domain Eukaryota; kingdom Metazoa; phylum Chordata; class Actinopteri; order Carangiformes; family Carangidae; genus Seriola; species Seriola lalandi. Next base: position 116,324 of record NW_019525448.1, on the reverse strand, counting down.
CTCCCTCCCTCTGTGCAACAGGAGGTAGGCAGACAGGAAGCAGCTGAAGTGTGTTGGAGCCTGCTGGGAAGTTTGTGGTGGTCCTGTGGCCTCAGTGAATACTTAGCTTAGGATCCTGAAAATGTGCTGCGTCAGTAACCTGAGAGACTAAAGAATGCAGACTGCTTGATGCATTGAAAAGACGTAAACCTGTTTTGTATGACTTTAGCATCACAAGACAGTGATGCATCTCATCACTGGAAAGGACTTTAAAGATAACATGCCATTGGCTAGGAATGAGTAAAGATACAGTAGTGCTGAGAGACACACAATGATTTCATTTGGAGGATGAGGTCATTCAGACTGGTAGTAACAGTGAGCAATCCCACATCTCCCTCAACTTGACAGCACCAATCTGCAGTTGGACTCAGATGATGGGATGTGGAACTGGAAACAATTTACTGCATTTTATTCTTCCCAAGTGACACATATTAAAACTCCCTCTAGTGGACAATCAATAATGGATTTTAATCACAATACAAATGGTCTTTCCTCACAATCATGTTGTCATCTATTCGCTCTCTGAGATATAGATTTGTAGCTTCAATAAAAAGTGTAAATGTTAAAAAAGAAAATACTATGCTGACCTGATTAGTGTGTTTCTAAAGAGCAACATCAGCTTTTTGAACGATCAGCTACATTGATTGAGACTTTGTGTGATTGAGTCAATAAGGTGGGGCTTTCTTAAGCTGACCAGAACTGTTTGTGATCTTGTTTTTGATTAATTACGCGTCTATAAAATTAAACTATTTAAGCAGTTAAGGATGAGGAGTGTTCCTTCAAACTCATTAGGGTTGTGCTGAGTTAGACCCATGAAGTTTTGCAGAAGTATGTAAATGGTAAACTTAACATAAAGTAGTCATTTATTCAGCTTCAACTAACAATTATTTTCAGTATTCATTAATTTGTTGAATATTTTCTTGATACATTGTTTGGTCTGTAAAATGTCTTAAAGAAGTTCCCAACGTCTAAGGTGATATCTACAGATTACAGCTGTAATGATCATGGACATTGAAATTGGCATTTTTCAGTCTTCTATGGTATTTTATAGACCAACCAATTAATTTAGAAACTGATCATCAGATAATGAAAATAATTATGAGATCCCATTTCATTTATTTTTCTCTCTCACTGACAGTCCCAAAACCCAAAGGTATTCAATTTAAAATGGTAAAAAACAAGAAAATCTGCAGTTATTCACACTTAAGTTGCTAAAATCGGAATCATTTTGGTATTTTGCAAAAAAATTATTTGATTATCAAAAATTACTTGGCAACAATATAGATGATAAATCAACTAATTGTTCCAGCTCTAGTTATTCCAAATATTTTAGTTCATGTTTTATTTTGCTCTAGTACACAAAGCCCCAATAAATGTTTGTGTGATGAACAACTGAACACATTCTAAACCTGAGACTGAGACTTGTGATCTGAGCCAACTGCTCACAATCACACTAGATCTTCTCAGTGATCAACAGCATAGTAGAAGTGCAGGTATGAACTAGTCTTAGGCTTGCAGCCAAAATAGGGAAGGTTTAATGCCTGTGTTGTGCATGTTTACTTTTCACTGTTGCATGTAGGTGATGCCACCTTTGCGTTGCTCAGTTAACTGTGGTAGAAAACAGGAGAAGATAGATGAGCTTTCTCTGTTAGATGGAGCAAAAAAGATATGACTGTGATTTTCCACTGTTTTCCCTGCTTCCAGTGGTCACATGCCTTTCTTGCCTAGCAATTTTAATCTGGTCCTGTGTTTATTCTTGCTTTCCCCCCACCCTCTCTGTCTCACCCCCTGCCCCTTTCCTCCCATGCCCATCTCCCCCACATCTCTGTTCTGTGCCAGGCTGCTGGCATAACACAGATGGTCCTGGCTCAGGGAAGGATGTTAATCTGAGAGAACGATGCCTGTTGTGAATTTTTTATTGTTGGAGAAACACTTCTTGTGCCTCTGTTTGCTTTGTCTCATTCTGTCATTGCTCACTGGAATTTATTTTTTGAACTTTGGAAACTTCCCGTTTCTGCCAATTGTGGCTCTGTGTATAGATTTTAATCTCAGTGTTGAATGCTATGTGCACACTTGCAGATACAGAGTTTACTTCTGATTTTGTGCAGACTTCTCTGTGGTATTTGGCAGCGAGCTTGTTGTTCTGTAGATTAAATCTGGTTCTCAGCTTGTGAATGCAGAGCTGGCCATGATACCATGGCATGGATATGAATCTGCCTGTCTCTAGATATTTGCAGGAGATTTGGGCATTCTTGATCCAAACTAACCTTACGAATGAAACCATGAGTCACTACGTCAATATCTTTGTCACTGTAATAGTAGATTAGATTGGGTCATGTTATAGGATGGTAATGTACTTTTGAGAATAGTTTGTTGTTGTCTCTTTGGATTAACATATATAGGGCTACCACCACCCCCTCCTTGACTGCTCAGATGGAAAAATAAAAACAAAGTTGAAGAAGCCCAAGTGGGTCATTGGTTACAGCCCTTTTGGCTTCAGGAGGCCCAGGGAAGCAATGGCAGCCAGACCCAGTGGCTGTAGCTAACAGTGCCTTATCAGTGGACCCCATCTTCTGGCGTGCCTGAGCTCCCGTGTCACTCAGCCAACTGAAGACCCTGGGGGCTGAAGGACAAGCCTGTTAGCGCCACAGTGGTGTGGTCTGTGGAATAGTTTCAACAGGCTTGTTGGTAAGAGGCTAGTTAAGGTAATCTTGATCTAATACATGAAAATCTTTGCACAGTCAGGAAAATTAAAGATTTTAAAAAGCTGTGTCATGTTAACATTTTCTGACAGATCAGAGATGAGACTAGTTTGAATGACAAGCTAAACGACACAAACACAATCTCAGAATTTCAAAGAAGGGTGTATAGCATACTACCCATCCTGCATATAGGAAGAAAAAGCAGCAAATCAAAACAGCATAGCTTGGAGTTGTAAAACCTGAGTATGGCTTATCTGTTGAAATATTAATTGTGTACTAAAGTCCATTACAACACCATCACTAACTACAATCATAGTAGTAAATATATAGTTTAGTTAACATCTTTCAAAGTTTTAACAACAAAACCTGGCCATTTATATGCCTTTTAAACTTAGAATATGTGGCAGAACTGTTGGATGGCATAGGTGGGCCTAATATAGTGGTCAGGGCATGTATATCTTCATGTTTAGCAAAGGCCATTCGTACAAATTGTAGTTGAAGTGGTTTGAGAATTAGAGTGTTGTCAAGTGGGGGAAAGCTCTCTTCCTCATTTAATACATTTGAAGAGCCTACAATCAAGGTTTTCCTTATTATAGCAGAAGTATAAAATTGTCTATAAGAACATTTCCAGTATTCAGAATGTTTGCATAAATTTTATATTTGGCAGAAAGAGCTTGAATATACAGTAGTGGACTAAGAAAGACCTCATAATACAATGCAGCATTCCAGTATCTTTTTGTTGAAGCTCATAATGCTTTTCGTGTGTTGTTTTGTCACTTTTAAGGCTACAGTTTATACTATTGAGATGCAAATTCCAGTTCTGTAGTATAATCAGTTTTGGTGAGGATCTGTGTGTGCACTTATTCTTCCTCTTTTCCAATGCATGTTTGACTGCATTTTGTGTTTTTATAGTTGACTCTTTTCTCGTTGTGACATTTTATGTTGGTATGACTGCAACTAACTATTGTTTTCCTAATTAATTGTTTGGTTTATAAAATGTCAGAAGATAGTTAAGATTAATGACCATAGCATTTTGTTCAGTCCTTGTGTTTAATCTAAAACAGTCTACGCTTTTGGAAATCCAATGATATTCAGTTGAGTTAAACAATAAATTGCTTATCTAAATAGTTGCCAATGAAATTTTCTGTCCAGCGACCATTCAACTAATCATTGCAGCTCTACATTACAGTGTTTGTCACTACTGCCACAGCAATGCCAGAAGTGGCTGTCTGCCCTCTATCCATGTGTGCTGCTTTGTTTTGACTTAAACCTTGGTTTAAAATAACTGTGATGGTCAGACTTTTATTAAAGCTGACACATACTGCTAACAGTTTCTAAGTGGTCAACATGTGAAATTTTGCTTGCCGTGCCCCACTGATATAATATTTTCTTCGATCATACCAGTATTTAGTGAGTAACCACCAGAGGCACACCTTTAGCACACCTACACTCCTCAGTCTAACCTTGAACTGATGAAGTTTTAGCTAAATGGCCTTTGACCTCCCTTGTCCTTCCCCCAGCAATAGGAAGTGTCACAACAGCTCATTAGGACCAGTAATCCCTTTTGGAATTTAAGGATGTTATTTTGTATGAATGAATCTGGAGCACTTCTGTGTTCTGTTAAAGCCTCCTGCTTAGGCTCTGTGGTATGAAGACAAGGGTTACTTTTAAGACACACTCTATTTAACCTCTGCATCGCTAAGCTATTTATGTAATAATGAATGAAAAATACATAACCTCACTGTGGCACTTAATCTTAAATCACTGTAATGGTAAGCTGCTTTTAACATTTATTTTGTGCAACAAATGTTGTATAGTGTTTAGAATAGTTTTGACAGTTTTTTCTGTTTAGCTTTAGTAATACCACTGCTAAAATTGTGAGGATTGTGTGGCTGGTGTGTGTGTTTGTGTGTGTGTGTGTGTGTGTGTGTGTGTGTGTGTGT